>NC_072472.1:2405483-2525483 GCF_027596085.1 Anoplopoma fimbria | reverse complement strand
CACCTCTGGCCAGCTGATGGCTCCTCCTGCCGACCCATCTGTCAACGCGCCGCGGAAGTTCTCAGGCTTCACCGGTAAGATATCACATCTCGGGTCAACTGGTCACTCATATTCACAAAAGCTGGCAACAATTACAACAAAAGCAATTGAAGCAAGGAGCATTTTCTCACTCTGAAGGAACCTCTTGGATCAGAAAGGGTCAGAAGGTTATGTTCCACTTCTTCCTGATGAATCTCATGGACATTTCACACTTTTGCTCAAATAACATTTGCATCTGCCTTAACCCTCTGAACCCCAAAACCCACCGGCGGGATAGAAAAGCATGTTTTCTGTAAACAATTGCCAAAACTACACCGTTTATCAGAGCCAGAAGCTGTAAAATCTGTCATAATCGGGAGATTTTCATCTTTCCAATAGTCCTTGAACACATCATGTGTGACAAATCCTTCCAACAACAAAAAAGCAACTAAAACTAAGCTTAAAAATTGTGATATTTTGTCAGCTTTGTTAAATTGGTCTCATGGCATTCATTGTCCCGTCAGCTACGAAAGCCGGCAGCTCCAGCAGCCCCGGACCGTCCTCCTCCTCCACCTCCTCCTCCTCCTCCAGTGTCAGCCAAGGCAGCCCCCTGTCCGCCCAGCTCTGTGACCCCCAGCACAAGGACTGCCTCTTCAGAGAGTTTCGTAAGCTCTGCGCCATGGTGGCCGAACACAGCAGCTACAACGTCAAGACGCAGATCATTGAGAAGTACCTCAGGAAGGGCTCATGTGGAGGTGGGTGTGTTTCAACACGACATCATGTGACAGAATCTGAAGGCTAAGGTTTCTACTAAATGTTTCTCCTGAATCTTCTTCTCTTCCACTCTAGATAAGTTCCATGGAGATCTTTACCTCACGGTGAAGCTGCTCCTGCCAGGCGTTGTGAAAAGCGTCTACAACCTCAACGACAAGCAGATCGTTAAACTCTTCAGCCGCATATTCAGAAGCAACCAGGACGACATGGTGCGCGATCTGGAGCAGGTCTGTGGTCCTTATGTACTCGCTCATGAGCTGCTTCTTAAATGTTTAAACATAGCCTGAATGTTTTATTTTAGAACCAAAGACTTTCTCCCCAGAGATTATTCAAAGCCGTTTCATTGATATTCTTTGTTTGACAAGAAGTTTCTCAGGGGGGTTTTATATTCTGGGACAAATTTAGTCTCTTGACATTGCATCTTGAAAGTGATGAGAGAGGAATTCATCGTCAAAATTGACACTTTATTTTGAAGGGCGATGTGTCTGAGACAGTGAGGATGTTCTTCGAGGAGAGTAAATCATGTCCCGCGGCTACAAAGAGCCTCCTGACCATCCAGGAAGTGGACGCCTCACTAACCCGCCTCGCCCTGCTCACCAAGGAGGACGAGCAGCAGACGGAGCTGGAGGAAATCACAAAAAAGTAATGCAGTGTTCCATCACTTTCATATTAACTGGGCTGGGTAGTTAAACAGTCAAATGAAGGTAATTCAGTGAAATGATTGAAACTGTTTCACCTGTCCAAAGATATGAATCAGCCCAGAGACGTTAAAGCTGTTTCTATACTCTCACTCTGAGCATGCACGGAGGCTTTTATACTTAACTGTTCGTTGCAGTGTTATTAGGGCGTACAAACAAAACTAACTGTCCAGAAGCAAGAAGACAACAAGTGTAAACGTCAAAATGCCCCAAAACAACCTCCACAATTCCTCAAAGGGATTGTAATTAACTGTAAACTTCTACCTCATATTCACAGATTACTTTATTCACTTCATACAAGCCATGTAAAGGAAATAAATCAAGTTTCTTTTCCTTAAACCAAGGTTGAATATCCTGTAAACAATTCGATTTTGCTGCAAAATATTTAATCAAATGTAGATTTTTAAGACCTCCTGTTTCAAAAGCATCTACGAACTAATTGATCTTCTTTGTATAATCCCTAGACATGTAAATGGTAGTTTTGATAGTGAACCATTTGTGACAGTCACGTCTAAAAAAGTTCTGATTGCAAGCTACAAAAATTCAGAGTTCACAACGAGCAGGCCGGGATTACGTCATTTACGCCATAAACCAACCTCAATGTCTCGAACAATGTAGTTTCAAACCTTTTTACTCATCAGTACTTGAAATGCGTGTCCAGCTGTTTAAGGAAATTACTTTGCCATTTTTGTAAAAGAAATACAAGAAGAAGGTATAGATTTATGACACACTATTCATTATGATAAAAGGGCCCATGACAGAGACCTAATGTACTGAGATATATATATATATATATATATATATATATATATATATATATATATATACACACACACACTAACACCAGTTATACTCGTAACACAGGTCCTCATACCTGGCCTTGTCTTCTGTAGTCTAACCTCTCCACATGACGTCTTTATTTTGGTTCTCCACCTGTCAGCAATTATTCGAATAGCTTTTAAAAAAGCAGACATTTTACTACAAAATGTGTAAAGGCCATGAAGACAGATTGTGTGATTTCTTTTCACAGTATTTGTAAAGCTCAACATTATTTGTCTCCACTTGTTTAGCCTGAACTGCTTTTTTTATTGTTGGTATTTGTTTGTTAGTTAGTTTTTTTGCCATTTTCCCTTCTTCTTGTTTGTTCACCTGAGGCATCTTTAACACACACACACACACACACACACACACACACACACACACACACACACACACACACACACACACATACGAGACATCTGTATTTGACATTCTACTCTCCACAGTAGCAGATGCCAGTCTGGGACTGTGTTTATTTGCCATAAATAACATATTGCAGAAAGCTATATTGTGTGCTGCACATGTTGATAGGACAGTTTAATTAGAGTTTCTGGGAATTACAGTAATGCCAAGTAATGTAATTAGTTTATATTTACTACTTTTTTAGTTAAATTGTGGAACCATTCTATCCATAACCAGCTAGGTTTCTTCCTCGTGAATTTCTTCATAATTCCCCCCCGGTGATCATCTGTATTCTCTTCCCGTCATAGATGCACCAGTAATGACCTGAAATGCATCATCCGGCTCATTAAACACGACTTGAAGATGAACTCTGGAGCAAAACACGTGTAAGTGGTTTCTGCCTAGAAGCAAATATTCACTTTGAAAACAGATTATTATTTTTTCCGCACCACTCCTGAACTCCTGTTTTTCATTTTTGTCCGTCGTGCAGCTTGGACGCCGTGGATCCAAATGCTTACGATGCCTTCAAGGCCTCTCGTAATCTGGGGGACGTGATTGAGCGGGTGTTGAAGAACCAGCAGGATTCGTCTAATGGATCCGGACCCAGGAAACTCCTCACCGTGGAGGCCTCGCTCATGACCCCCGTTCAGCCCATGTTGGTGAGTTCAACCACTGACATGTGAAAAATGTATAAATAGTTTTCAACAGCTCTCCCTGATTTAACGGTTTAGTCTTTGTGTCATTACGTTTGTATGGAGTTGCATTAACGAACACTGTGGAAATGTGTCTTAAGCAGGAAAGGGGAAGTTGTTTTACACAATCGAAAACACAAATTTAAAATCAGTTCTAGAGAAAAACACTAAACTAAAACATTTTCTTTTGTCGACTAAAGTTTCTTTACTACAAATTTTAGATACAAAAGACACTTGACCTTTCTGACCACATGATTTACTTACTAACACAAGCACATACAAGATAAATCAATTGAACATGAAGTGGCCTCATGCCCTCATTTCATTTCTAATTTATTATATAAATTATGTAAATCCAGCAGTAGAACATTTGCTTCGGAGCAAGGTATGTAGGTTATCTGTAAAAAATATAAATGACTGGATTATAACTAGATTTGCAATAAAAAGACGGTAATTGCTGCTTTGAATTTCTTTGGGTTTGCAAAAAAAAAATAAAAGGTTAGAGATAAGATATAACTTCTGAATTATTGAAGTGATTTAATGGGAAGTCTTTGTCCTGATACCAATAGAAATCTTCATAAAGGTTACATCAAAGGCTTCAAGTAGGTTTTTACACTGTTCTATGCAAGAAAAACTAATAAAGATAAAACTAATTACTTTAACCTGTTCTTAGTAATTCATCATTTTCAGTAACATTTCCGATTGTTTAGTTGAAATCCTCATTACATCCTGACAACAATCATTGAATCAAATTCTACCTGCGGTGTAGCGGCAGCAACCTGTCAATCAGTGTGTAGCCCCGCCCTAAAGCATATACCCTGCTTTATGGTCTGTTTGACTCTAAATGGAGCATCATTTACTAAATGAACATCATGCTGTATTGAAGAAGACTTGAAACTAGAGATTGAGACCATAAACTCATGTTTACAATGTTTACTGAGGGAATAAATCAAGAGAGAAGTAGAGTCATTTTCTCATAGACTTCTATACAACCAGAGGAGTCGCCCCCTGGTGGACAGCAGAGAGAATGCAGGTTTAACACATGAAGCATTGGCTTCACCTGCAGAACCCGAGGTTACCTCCTGGTTCCTCCACACATACATTCAATACGAGTTTGTTGTGGTGAGGATGAGGTCTGTGCATTCGATGGGAGCCTGTTTTTATTTGAGCCTGATAGCGTGGACCCCCCTTGAGTGGGTCTTGGAAAAACTAACAAACAGAAATGATCAAGTGAAAAATAAAGAAAAAGGTTATATATTTTTTCCAGAATGTTGTCAGACACTTGTAATAACAGTATGAACCTCTCAGTGTCAAAAACACAGACTTTAAGTGGAACTACCGTTACAGTGAAGCTGCTCACTTACCCTCACAGCTCGTTTTTGAGTCAGAGCGTTATTCAAAAATTGTTGTCCCCATTAGTCACTTAGACATAAAAACACGAGAAAGTAAGGTACAGGTTGAAATATGTATAAAAAATGTCCATTTAAGGATGTGAAAGTTGAATTTCCATTGGCAGCAACGTCTAAAAGACTCACTTTTGCCACTAGAGCTACGAGGGAAATTTTAATGAAAATATATTATATGTGAGTGTTTGGTTCCCTGCTGAGAGCGTGTTGTTGTTTTCCTTTGTGCTTTCAGGCGGAGGCATGTAAATCCATCGAGTACGCCATGAAGAAATGCCCCAACGGGATGTACTCCGAGATCAAGTACGACGGAGAACGAGTGCAAGTCCATAAGAACGGAGACCACTTCAGCTACTTCAGCCGCAGCCTCAAGCCCGTGTTACCACACAAAGTCAGTCCGAACACACACACACACACACACACACACACACACACACACACACACACACACACACACACACACACACACACACACACACAGCCCATGAGGCTGAATAGCAGTTATTATGACCATGCAGCTCTCCTCAGGTGTGCCTTTGCTGGATTAGCAACTTAAAGGTATTTTCCCAGCGTGAAATTCCAACGTTTCTGACAGTGATGTTCCAGCATTAGCTCTCTCAGCATGCAGGAATAAATAGCTGCACATCATGTTCATTAGCACTTTTAACCACTAGAGGCTGCTGCTGTGCATAATATATTCCTCACAGCAACCTTGAGCCCCAGCAAGCCTCAGTGAAGGAAGCTAAGCACTTAGACTCAAGGTAAAAGAAGGCCTCGGACCCTGTAAAAAAAACAGCCATTCATCTTTTTGACGATCGTTGAACACCTCATGTGTGAGGAAAGGTTCAGTCAGCAAAAGCAGCCAAAACGAAGCTTAAAATTGTGGTATTAAATCAGAAACATTTTATTCTACATGTCTCGTTTCAAATCTCGCCCTAAATAAACGTGACAGCAACTCCCAGAAATTCCGACTGAACTGCAGGCTGCTGAACACAGAACATGAAGGAGAGCAGAGCAGAGGTTGTAGGAATGTAAATAGTTCAATGAATATACCTCGGAGAGCATCCTTTTTTTTTTTTTCTACTAATAATGATTGCCAGTCAGTTGCTACAAGCCCAAATGAGGGAGATCAAATGTGCTGTAGTAATCACTAGGGCATTCACTCAATCTGAGTAGTCATCAACTAGACTACTAAGAAGACAATTAGTGGGTTAATGGTGGTAGATACATCACCATTAACATTCATGTCAAAAAGGTCTTGAGTGCAACCAGTAAAGGGTTAACGTTTTTTTTAAATGAACCGCGATCTGATTGGACGAAAGCTGGAGATACTGTTTGATGCAGTAACAACGCGCCGTCTTCTTTCCCGCTGTGGAGAGCAGGAGGCATTGCTGCTTCTGTAACACTGCACGGTGCTGAAACCAGTCTGTCGTACTGGTTTGGCGAGGCTGTGAACTCCACGCAGCACATTTCCACTGTCTCTGTTTGTTTTTACCTAACGAAGGTGTCATCTGCCCTCACCCGTTGAATAAAGCTGCTTTTTCATGGCTGAAGTCTACGTGCTATAAGCAACGCTGAGCCCTTTCAGTCCAAACACCCTTTAGGTTGCACCGATACGCAAAACATTATATCAATACATGTTAAATTTAATGTTTATAATAATATAATGAATTTTAAGAATTTTTGTGGTGCACAAAAGCTCATATGGAGCAGCCGGCTCAGAACGCCACAGATGAACGAGGTGTCACGGTGTCGTCCGTTGATTTTGATTCACGAATATTCTTTGAGACTCCTGGTACGCATACAGAATGTGTCATGTCATCCACACTTTTAAAAATATTTCTTATTGGATTAATTCGCATAATTATTGAAATACTTTGATTTTTTACCGTGCCTATCATATTAAACTCTGGGATGCTGCCGGCCTCTCAGCTTTTTTGAGGTAATACTTGTTTCGAATGCGTCTTCTCTCTGCTCAGTGCCTAATCCCTGTGTCTGTGTTTCAGGTGGCCCATTTCAAGGAATACATCCCTAAGGCTTTCCCTGGAGGCCACAGCATGATATTGGATGCTGAAGTTCTTCTAATTGACACAAACACCAGTAAACCCCTTCCCTTTGGGACGTTGGGTGTACACAAGGTGAGAGCACCACAGCCAATTTGCACCATGCTTTCTTGTTGGGTTTTTTTTTCAACATGAATTGGACCAGTCACTGTCCTCACACCTCACACTTTCCTCTCCTTTTCAGAAAGCCGCCTTTCAGGATGCCAAAGTGTGCCTTTTTGTTTTTGACTGCATCTACTTCAACGGCGTGAGCCTCATGGAGAGGTAACGGGTCCTCCAGTCCCGGTGTGTCAGGCAGGATGGGCAGTATTGAAGGATTAATGACAGAAATTGAGGACAAATCTTTGCTATAATTGTGTAAAATGTATCTGCCTAGCTTTTAAAATTCACATACAGTTTTCTCATAAATAGAATATTTAATCATTTTCATAAAAGCACACAAAATAAAAATGTTTCATGATTGTTTTACAGTCGTTTTGGAGTTTTATCCACTGTCGTCTTTTCTCTCCAGGCCTCTGTATGAACGCAGGAAGTTCCTGCACGACAACATGGTGGAGGTGGCCAACCGGATCCTGTTCTCAGAGATGAAACACGTCACTGTGAGTTCAACTCTAAACTCAGCTTTCTGTCATATAAAAACATCTGTGATGGCTCCTGATAACAGTGTGTGTGTGTGTGTGTGTGTGTGTGTGTGTGTGTGTGTGTGTGTGTGTGTGTGTGTGTGTGTGTGTCAGAGGTCAAGAGATCTGGCTGAAATGATAACTCGAGTCATCAGAGAGGGACTCGAAGGCCTGGTGCTAAAAGACTTAAAGGTTAGTTTATTTTTTTTTTTGATGGGAATATGTATGTAATGAGCATAACAGTGGGACAAACACAATGAGGTAGTTCTACTAACATGTCTGTGTGTCTCAGGGCTCCTATGAACCGGGGAAACGCCACTGGCTGAAGGTGAAGAAGGACTATTTGAACGAAGGCGCCATGGCGGACACGGCTGACCTGGTGGTGCTGGGGGCCTTCTATGGAAAAGGATCAAACGGTCTGTAAAGCCATGAATTGACCATTTCATTTGTTTCTTTTAATGCTGAAGTCACTTCCTGTTCGACGAGGAGTTTGACTCTGGAGACTCTAAAATGAGCAAACTTTGGCCGTGGTTCCGCTTTTCTTTTCAAAGAGACTCTGTCATCCAATCATGCCAAGAGCAGATCTTTCATCCTGTCGCTGGCTTCAGGCTTAAAGCCCGTTAAGCCCGAGTATTAACACGCCAGAGGACGGGGAGACAACACAAGCTGTCAATCCTTCCTCTAACTTGGACTTCAAATGAGAGATGATGACAAAAGTCGGACGTCAAGGATTCTTCCTTTTTTAATAAAACAAAAACGGCCTCAAATATGCAACAATCACATCAAATATATTACAGTGATGCTCCATAAAGACACATTTTCTCATATGTAGGCCTGTAAACAAATGAATGAATAAATACACTAACTTATGCCAACATATATGCAAAATAAACACCAGGCTTTGTTGAGAACGTCTATTGATCTCAGCAGCACCAAAGCAATGCTTTGTTAGCAACTATTATTCAAACTGCAGGGAGGAAGAGTAAGCAGCAAAAATAACATGGGACATTTATTGTGAAGGATTTATAGGAAATGAAAGGCACCTTTTAACATCCATTTCTTTGATCATTAAATATATTGCATCAAGGTTCAAGGATCATTTATTGTCATTCTGCAACACAGGGCCGCACAACTAAATTAATTTGCATCAGTAGTTTGATCCTGTAGTGAATGTTGTGAACAGCAGCAACTAAAACAATTCTCTTGGCAGAAAATATGCTCATCATCTCCACAACAAAAACCAAACAGTGCGATAGAAGGACGAGTGTAACGTTAGCCCAAACGGTTTCACTACTGCTATTAATTATTAATAAAGCTGTGGAAGTTCTTTTAACAATCAGGCGGACCGTTTTGCAAACTGTTTTACGTTTAGCAGTACTAACATTTAATATGTGTCTCGGTTATTAGATGAACGGACCCTTTTTTTTAAAACAATATAATAGAATAAATAGATAAATACAACTGGATTTAGTATGAAAGCCATTAAAACTGTGGACCCCTTCAGATCAGAAAAGATATATACTGCATGATCTCAAACGTGTGAATATTCTGCATGAACTTTACTCAGAATTTACCACAGTACATCTGTAACAGTACTGAATCCAGCACAGCATCATTTCATGTGAAGAATCTGCAGAGAGGAAGCCGTTGGGTAAAGCATTCACGTAACACCAGATATGAGGAGTCTTGGTAATGAGCGTGTGACACAATGGAAGCACAACTAATCCAAGAACAATGGTACAAATCTCTAAAGCGTGGCTAATGAAGACGGCTCATGCAGTGGGACGACCAGCCAGCAGAGCAGAGAGAACCCATCAGACGACAAAACAACAGCATGGAAAAGAGAACGAGTGGATTTGAGGAGGCTAGCTCTGGGAAGTTAAATGAAACAGTTTAGGATTGTTTCTGTATCCTCTGGCACCACTTTAAATCTCCCCTCCCTAATGCCATGTGTGTTCTTCTACCCACCACCAGGGGGCATCATGTCCAGTTTCCTAATGGGCTGCCACGACCCACACTCCAAGAAATGGTGCACCGTCACCAAGTGCTCCGGAGGCTACGACGACGCCACCTTGGCCCGGCTCCAGAAAGAGCTGGATATGATCAAAATCAGCAAGGTCAGAGAGGATCCACTTACAGGCCTGTCTGGAATATTGAGCTGATCTAATAAAACCCAAGATTGATCATTTGTGTGTGTGTGTGTGTGTGTGTGTGTGTGTGTGTGTGTGTGTGTGTGTGTGTGTGTGTGTGTGTGTGTGTGTGTGTGTGTGTGTGTGTGTGTGTGTGTGTGTGCAGGAACCAAGCAAAATTCCAGGCTGGCTGAAAATCATCAAGAACTATTATCCGGATTTCATTATTCGTGATCCTCAGGTAAGATTTCACCGTCCAGCACGTCAGTATTAAGACGTTCTGTTCACGTGCAGCCGGTTGCATGTGTTTACATGAAGCCTCTCATGCATTCACATCTTCTGCAGATATGTTGAGATAATGATCACCAGCCTGCAGAGCTGGGAGGTGTTTTCAACCTGAAAGCAGCTTTGCATCAAAACACACAACTTCAGAGATTGAAAACATTTGATTGAAACGACCTTTTCTGGCTTTCAAGTCTGAAAATAGAACTTAGTAATGAAATCCTCAAACGTATTTCCTTAAAAAGCAATAGCTTCTCCCCCTCCTTATTTGAGCAGAAGTTAGAATTGCTTTTTTTCCCATTCTGCAGTAAAGCGGTCGTACATTTGCCTTGTCGTTAATGTTTCACCTGCTGTGTGTCCTCCGCTGCAGAAAGCCCCCGTCTGGGAGATCACGGGAGCAGAGTTTTCCAAATCAGAGATGCACACCGCTGACGGCATCTCCATCCGCTTTCCCCGAATGACGCGCATCCGCGACGACAAGGACTGGAAGACTGCCACGAACCTGGACCAGCTTAAAGTAGGACATCGCCGTTTCTGTTCTGTTCTGTTCTGGTCTGATGAATGTTTTGTTTTAAAGTATGTTGAGTTATTCCCGAATGCAGGAATTGTGGAGAAAAATCAAACCTTGGACACCTTTTTCGATCAGAAACTGCTCATTCAAGGACGTGACTTAGAAAATGTTTTCTTTAAATGTAGTTTATTGAATGCACCATGGGAAATGATTAACCATTAATGATAAGGTTTCAATGAGATGGCCATCACAAAAGACCCTTCATTACTGAATACCTAGAGTATATGTCAAGGCTTTGTTTGTGGAGTATTTACTTGTATAATAATAATATTAGCTGAGGGCAGTAAAACACACCAGCACTCCAGTATTTGAATGCAACACGGTACTTTAATCTGTAGATATGACAGCTGTTGGCTGAAGCTCACATGCTCATTCCTTCACTGCGTTTAGGAGCTTTTCCGCATATCGAAGGAGAACTGTGACTTTAAAGTGGAAGCTGGACCGTCGGCATCCAACGACGACAAGGGCTCATCGGGAGGAGACAGCGGAGGAAGCTCCCCGTCACCCTCCACCCGTAAACCTCCACCCAAGAAGACCAGTAAGTCCACAAACACACAACGTGAAGGGGAGGAGAACTGTGTTGAACCGATTTCATTTAAAAAGTCATAGTGTAGTATGTCAAAATAAGTAGCCATGAAAACCCATAGTGTAGTATGTTGTAAAAGTATTCAGTATAGAATGTTGAAAAAAGTCAAAGTATAGAATGCCCAATATTGTCAAAGTATAGTATGCCGGAAAAAATATTATAGAATGCTAAAAGAAATTACAGGAACGTATGTCGAAAGAAGTAATAGTATAGTTTGTTGAAAAAATTAAAAGTATAGTATGTTGAAAAAAGTAAGTCATAGTAATATGTCATAAAAAGCCATAAAGAAGTCATAGTATAGTATGTCGAAAAAAAGTCAGTCACAGCATGTCGAAAAAAAATCATAAAAAAGTCATAGTATAGTATGTCGAAAAAAACATAAAAAAATGTCATAGTATAGTATGTCGAAAAATATAATAAAAAGTCATAGTATACAGTACCAGTCAAAAGTTTGGACACACCTTCTCATTCAATGGTTTTTCTTTATTTTTTTCTACATTGTAGATTAATATTGAAGACATCCAAACTATGAAGGAACACATATGGAATTATGTGGTAAACAAACAAATGCTCAACAAACCAGAATATGTTTTATATTTTAGATTCTTCAAAGTAGTTCAATGAGAAGGTGAACTTTTGACTGGTACTGTAGTATGTCGAAAAAATATAATAGGATGTCGTAAAAAAGTTAATAAAATACATAGTGTAGTATGTTGTAAAAGTATTAAGTATAGAATGCCGAATATTGTCTAAGTATAGTATGCCGGAAAAAATATTATAGTATGCTAAAAAAAATTACAGGAACGTATGTCGAAAAAGTTAAAAGGATAGTATGTCGAAAAAAAGTAAAAGTCATAGTAATATGTCATAAAAAGCCATAAAGAAGTCATAGTATAGTATGTCGAAAAAAATCATAAAAAAGTCATGGTATAGTATTTCGAAAGAAAAGTCCTAGTATAGTATGTCAAAAGAATATAATAGGATGTTGTAAAAAAGTTAATAAAATACATAGTGTAGTATGTTGAAAATAGACATTGTAAAGTAACGCTGAAAAAAAGTCAGTCTAGTATATAAAAAAAAAAGAGTATGTGGAAAATAGTCCTAAAAAGCATTGTATGATATGATAGTTAACCATAGAGATGGTTGGTGGACTCTTTATTGAACAAATGATTGACCCTGGTGAGACTTCAGTTGTTGTAACAGCGTCTTTATTTGTTATATCCATCAACATGTTCTCCATTCACAGACAGCACGCCCAGCACACCCAAAACAAAGGTGATCAAATCAGAGCCTCGCACGCCTGGCTTAGAAGCACCCAGCGCCAAAAAGGTATTTACTGCACACACACACACACACACACACACACACACACACACACACACACACACACACACACGACAGTCGATCATCACAGCAATCTGGAGCTGCAGGTTATGAATTGACCGTTCTGTTTCATATCAGGTGAAGAAGAGTGAAAGTGTTCACAGTAATGGACAAAGCAAAACCAAGCCGACCTCTACACTGCTGGAGCCGAGGAAAGACAAGGTGGGTCAACTCCAGCTCTTGGTTTGTTGTTAAAAAAAAAAAGCTCCTTCATATTAACTTATCTTTTTTTTGTAGTCATGACACAAAAGTATTATGTTCCCAAAACAGATAGTCTGAGCTCCGATAATACAGATAAATGCTATGCTATGCTATGCAGCATGAACCCCATGTGAACGCTGACTGTGTTTCCCGTAGACGCTGTTGGACATCTTCAGTGGGGTGAAGCTTTTCCTGCCCGTCTCCGTGCAGGACTTTGACAGGCTGAGGCGGTACTTTGTGGCGTACGATGGAGACGTCGTACCGGATTATGACATTGCCTCGGCCACACATACGCTGGCTGACCCTGACGAAGACGGCAAGGCCCAGAGAGTTTCAGCCGGATGGATCTGGGAATGCATTCGCAAGAGGCGGGTCGTGCCTCCCTGTTAAGAAAACAACCAAACACATTTTATGCACTGTTAACATGTCTCTTAACTACCGCACATCAGTGCAACCAACGTTCTATTTATGCTTTGGACACAAAAGTCGGATCACGCACACTTTTATGACACTCGTCTGGGAAATTGCTTTGTCCTTGGGTTCAATCACACACTGCTCTCAGGTTATTTGATGTATTCTTTCCCAATCCTTTTTATTTGTAAACTATCAGAGAACACATACAGTATGGAAATGTACTGTAGATGTAGAATAGTTTGTTTTGTTAAAGTGGCTGCAAGAGGACTGTAAATCATGAAATGCATTATTTTTAAGGTACTAACCCGCAGCTCATTAGGAACTAACAAAAGTTGACAAAGATAAAAAAAAAAATGTCTGTAAAGTTTTTCTAATGCTTTTTGTTTTCTGTTAAATTGGTCAATAAAAATGGTCGCTTGCTTGGTCGCAAGTAATAAAGATGTCAGAGTATAGTATGTCGTCAAAAGCCCTAAAAATATTTCACAGTATAGCGACATATTTTCGGCGTGTATGTCGGAAAAAGTCTTAAATAAGTCGTATATAATAGTATATTATGCAGAAATAAGAGTCATGAAAAGACAAAGTATGGTAAGTCTAAAAAAGTTATAGATTAGTACTTTGAAAAAGTCACAGTACAATATGACGATAAAAAGGCCTCATAAAACTCATAGTATAGTAAAGTATGTCGTATTAGTGGTATCGATGCTAGAAATGTCTTCCTAGCGTGGAGCTGAAATATGTATTTTACAGGCAGTTTAACACCGGTGCGTAACGGAACGTTATGAAGCAGCAGTCAGACATTTGGGGTTGCTTTTTTCTTTTCCAGAGTACGTCAAATATAGCAAATCTGATTCCATGAGAAAACAAACAAGATACCAATATTCATCTAAGCAATAGCTAAATGCACACTAACTATTTAACGGCCTTGAATCGTTTTGAATCAACATTTAATACTTATTAAGACCCTGATATGACAAGCATCAGTTATTCTATGAAGGCTTTCCTCCTAATTTAAGCCCGTTTCACTTTGATTCTCCATCATGAGACTTTTCAATCCAATGAGATGCTGAGATGCTTTTACTGCATCGGAGTGGCTTTCAAGGAAAAATCTGATTTTCCTCTTCATCCCCCGGCTGCTTCAGGCTGTGAGGAGGTTTAATTAAATGTTTGAATGTATTGAAGGTCTGCGGGGGCCAGAGCCATACGAACCTGCTGTGCTTCTCCTGAAGGGCCTGAAAGAGGCACACAAGAAAGGACTGTGGCCTCTGTGTCCCTCTCAACAGGTTAAAAAAAGCCTTTATGTCTATAGAACTAGTCTCTAATCTATGCACTCACACACAAAGCATGCTCAGTGAAATGCTAATGCTGCAGCAGAGGATTATATGTGCATTCCAAAGGAGTAAACTTCCAGTGTTATCATCTAAATTGTCATTTTTTGGAGCCATTACACTTGATTCCACAGTAACAACCAGTGAGCTAGTGATTTTAGCACCTTTTGTTTTGATTGGAATACAATTTTGTGCTGTGTAGTCTAAAATAAAATAAAGAAAAATCATAAACTTCAAACAGCAGAATCATTCACGCACCTTCGGTTAGGATCCGTCGGCGGCGCTCATCAGGAATCGGTCTGGTCCCGTCTTCTCTTCCCTGACGCTCCTTTAGAGCGACCCCCCCCCTGCAAGTCAAACTCCTCTTTGAGGTGACACGGCTGAGAAGCAAAGCAGACGACACTGTTGATTTACCAGATGTATAAAACATTCATTTTGTCTATGTACGTTCTGAATGGGCTTCATCAGAGTGCTCCTTTGTATCGTCTGACAGACCTCGTTTGTAACTCCAGAACACAACATGTATAATTAATGCCTCTTTTGACAGTTATTTATGGGAAGGGGGAAAAGTAACTCAGACTGTGGAACAGTATTCAGAAATAAAGGCAATTTAGTCTTCTTGTCATTAATACTCACTACATGTCCACTCATGTATTTGTCTTAATCAGAGGCTTCTACTGTCCGTTCTACTGCACAAACAAGAGTCCTATTACAGGTTCTAAAGCTCCATGGTGGTCCAGCACAGCTCTACTTGTGGTTAACGTTTGGTCTCACCTCATAGATGGACGTGTGTCCACGCATGACACTAAAATTGCTTTTGTCTTTTGACAAATAAAGAACAGGTAAATGCAGAATACTCCCCTACAAATGTTTCCATTTGCTTCTTTATCACACCAGACCTGTCTTACGAGAACAAACACAACTTCAAAGTCTCTGTTTCACCAAGACCTTTTTGCATTTGTCTCTCAACAGAATCAGTCTGCAACCTCCGCTTCTCCAGAGTGAAGATGATGCAGAAGTGTCTTAAAGCTGCATTCTCTCTCCTGTCCACCAGGGGGCGACTCCTCTGGTTGTATAGAAGTCTATGAGAAAATGACTCTACTTCTCTCTTGATTTATTCCCTCAGTAAACATTGTAAACATGAGTTTATGGTCTCAATCTCTAGTTTCAAGTCTTCTTCAATACAGCATGATGTTCATTTAGTAAATGATGCTCCATTTAGAGTCAAACAGACCATAAAGCAGGGGATGCTTTAGGGCGGGGCTACCTTGTGATTGACAGGCCTCTACCAGAGCCGTATCCTATGTCTGTACGTCACTCCTCTGCATTCCATTTACGGTCACTTCCGTTCATTGGTTTCAAAAAAGCCAAGATGGCGACGACCTAATCCCCAAATCATTGCATTAACAAAGCCGTGCTTCTGGTGGTACCCGTCTGGAGGACTTGATGAGCGTTGCAGAGCGAACACCTGAGTGGCTGATGTCCGCGGTGCTCTCTACCCGCTCCAGTAGGATTCTGGTTCTGGGGATGTGGCTCCAGGACGCACCGAGGCCCGGCTGCACCTCCCCGCTGCCACTCCTGGTGACGTGGTTTGTGACCTGCAGGAGCAGAAACCATCAGGTTCAGTCTTCTGTTTTTAGCACTGTGGTTTATGGTTCAGTGTAGCTCAGAGAGATAGTTCACACTTTGGAAGAGAAAAAAAAACAAAAACAGCCATATTGTCCCACTTTTAATCAAAGGGAGCCATCAAACACACGATCAAATGATCTTTATCTCACTTCAAATAACTCAATGGCTTGAGTTGAAGGCAGATTTTCTTTGGTGCATGCTAATGTGATTAGTTCATATTTTACATAATTATAATCTCCAGTAATACACCTGAACTAACAAATTGATTTTGGTTTTTTTTACACATTTAACTGTCAGTAATTAGTAACTTTTTGTTTTAATCTAATCTAATTTTCTTACCCGAACAAATGTGAGAAAAAAAGCAAAGTTTTGTTTTCATTTCAGGTCTGGGAGTGAACGGGTTTGTTCAGAGTTCAGATCGACTCTGGAGACACATTTTGCATTCAGAGTAGCACATGTCAAGGACTGTGCCGTCCTTACCAAAGCAGCCACGTTGAAGTCCTTCGCCATTGTCTTAAGAACTCCCGCCACTTGTATCATCAAGGACATGCCTGGAGGCAGAGGAAGGTGTGTTCATGTACAGAATATACAATGTCTTTCCATGGTACGTTCCAAGCATTTCAACAGTCAGGCTACAAATATAGTTTTTGGGACATTTGCTGAAAACCTATTTTCTCGATAAGCTTTTTTTTTTAAATATGACTCCATTAAATTCCGGCTAACCCAGCAACAGGAGGTCTGTGTGTGCTGTACCCACGTCTTTACGGACACCTGGCTCCATTGTTGCATGCAAGATCAAGCTGCACTTGAAGGCCGACCTCGGGACAGAGAGCAGGACTCCGCAGGGACACGAGGAGGAGGTGGACCTTGTGTTTACATCATGATGCTTGGTGCTCAAACACAAGCAAATAACTGTGTTTCTCTGATGTTGAATCTTTTATGGTAAGAAAAATTGTGTTGGTGCCACTGTTACAAATTGAAAACTGCACAGGAATGTACTTGACTTTCTGTTTTGTTCCGTTATGTTTTTCTTGGGTAGCAGCTGGATTTCTTTGTGCAACCCTGTGTTGCGTCACAACAATGAATCGTCCTTGAATCCTTGAGCGAGCATGTTTCCTGCCAGAGTGTGGACAGTTTCTTGTTGTTTCCCATGAGCGCTTGCTGTATTTGTGCTTTTGTCTTCGCACCCCTCACCGGTTTGAAGTGTGGCAAAGGCAGAGTTGGAAAACGTTTGACGTCACAGACTTTGACGCACCGAGAAGGATTTTGCATTTTTAATCAAACAGTTGTGAGGTCGTTATAGAAATGTTGCAGAAAGACAATTGACGCTCTCATTTTGTCTTGTGTTATAAATCCAGCGCACCCTTTTCTTTCCAGCAGTGCACTTCTGAGCGATATGTTTCCTATTAAATGTTTTATCGAGCTCAAGGTTCTAGCTTTTACTTTTGCTTCCCAAGGGCACCAGATCCACGCGTTTAACTGTAAAATGTTTAACATTTTCTTTTTAAGAGTTTCCAAAGTCAATGAGTAATAATGTTTAATAATCGTGATGGCAATATTCACGAAAATATTGTGATAATGATTTTTGCTATAATCAAGCAGCCCTAACAACCACCCACATATACTGAAAGGATTCTTTCTTTATGTCCTGACAATACTTCTAAATTTATGATTCACCGACTACTAAATGACCTGATGAACCGACTTAACTCTCCTGCTATTTAACCGCCAATTTGTCTGCCGTGCTTTTGTTTTATTGATTTGTTTCCAGTGATTTGTTTCCATTTGTCTTTTGTTGGTTTTCTCTTCGACCAGACCTGCTCAGGTGTGGAGAACAACAAACTGCTTCAAGGGGAATGAACTACGTCTTTCTGTAATCTAACTTCTCAGAGCTCAAACTGAGGTTTCTGGTGCGTGAAATGAATAATACATCTTGTTCCACATAAACCAGTGTTTTCTAAAAGGGTCTATAAGATTTAACAAAATACCTCAAAGAATCAGCAAGTCAGCTATTTTTGTACAGTGATTATTTTCAGATAAAGTTTAACTACATCGTTTGCTTTTTGTAATTTCATTCTAAAGGTTGGCTGGTTTATTTTAGGTTTAATCAGATCTCAGTTTTTATAAACCAATATTAAGCTATACAGTTGAATTAAATTCACTTGGATTAAGAACTTCAACTATTTTGACAAGAGGTGAGATTTAAGTTGAATGTAACGTGACAAACGATTCCGTGTTATTTTCACACTTTCTCGTGACTAGGACTTCCTTACATGTCACGCTTGCAAATGTGTTGGGGACCCTGTTGTGATATTAATCTTATTTATTATTTATTTTTAGAGTTCACAGGCTCAGGTGTAAACACAGCCTCAGGTACGATGAAGCACCGTGATGGACACGCAGAAAGAGATATCACCTTCATTCTGTTTGCCTCCCAGTAGAGGAGAGATAACGGCTGACACCGAGTCCACGATCACCGCCTTGACGGAGCCGCCGCCGACAGACGCCTAACACCAAATGTGACAAAATGAGATTACAGAAAATTTGATCTGTCTCCCTCGTATGTTCCCACAGGTACAACGGGAGCGTTGGTATATTTTAAGCAAAAGTGGGGTAAGAAAACAAACCTGCTGAAGCCTGCCACCGCGAAGGCCGTACAGACAGTCGAGGAGAGAGAAGACGTCGAACAAACGGAAGACGTGGATCCTCTGCAGAGCCTCCATCTGTGAAACGACAGACTGTCTCACCTTGTGTTTCATTACTCATCGTGTGATATTGTTATTAATCTCAACCCTCCGTCAGCTCACCTGCTCTTCTGTGTTGCTCGTTTCCGCTTGCAGCATCTGAAGCAGGCGGCCGGCAGTCAGGCCTCCCGTCGTATCGATAAATATAACGCTCTGTTTGAGTTGGTAGGAAATGTGCACCGCGACACCGAAACACACCTAGAAGAGACAAGACGAGCACGCAGGGAATAGCTGGAGATAGCACGGGTCATTTGTGTTAGCTAAACGCAGAAAAGAATGATTTCAGCCGGAGTACAACTTCGTATTCTATAGTCGAAGGGGGAATTTTAAAAAAGAGGGAATTTATGAGGCTGAAATTATCAGTGGTGGAGAGGGGGGGGAAAAGCTCACCTGAGATTTGCCACTTCCCGGGCCTCCTGACAGCTCCGTTATCTCTCCAGTATACAGGCCTGAATCCAGCAGTTTATCTAAGCTGCAAGAAACAAGGTGCAATTTATTCTCACAACTACCATCCGATGTAATAAACAATTAAGTCAAGGGACGTCTGTAGCGCCAAGAAAAACTGCAGCTGGGTGAACGCAATAAAGAAACAGAGCTTGCATAAGGTTCCAGACTATTCTTAAGATGTTTTGCCAATTCCGAATTTCAGTTGCTGTTTCATAGCTTCTTATCAAACTGAGCCACCGGCTGCATCTTTCCAATTGAATCCAACCAAAAAATGTGGCTTTCCATTAATCCTTGTAGGTGTGTGTGTGTGTGTGTGTGTGTGTGTGTGTGTGTGTGTGTGTGTGTGTGTGTGTGTGTGTGTGTGTGTGTTTACAGGTGGCATTGTTTGTTAGTTACAAGTCTAATGGGTTTGTCTACTGAAGATATTTGGTGCAATTTACATAAATTTCCAACAAAGAATTAAGTGAAATACAGTACGTTGCTAAATATAAAGTATATCCTTTTTTTAATGCATTTGCTGTTGTAATCAAGTGTATTTTATTCTTTTTTTGGTTCCCAAGGCCAAGAATGGAATTCTGACAACATATACAACTCCTCTCTATAGGCTCTCTTTAACACCACTCTGATCAATCAATTCCCATTTCACAATCCAGGAGAGTAGCGCTGGACGTCTGCAGGTGGATCCTACATTCATTCACATTCATTCACATTCATTCACATTCATTCACATTCATTCACATTCATTCACAGGACTTGTCGTTGGTTCTTTGCTGCTGCCGAGGTAAATCTTCCCTGAGCTCCACCTTCATACACCCCTGACCGTTTATACATGACCTCCTCCACCTCCGTACATCTGCTCTTTTTATGTGTTCACACAGCAGGAAACCTACGCGATAAATCACTAAAGGTCCATTCATTTTCATACTGAACTGAGTGAACAGAGGTTAAAAGTGTTGCCATGGTTGCAAGTTTCACAATCAGCGGTCAACGGCCAATAACACTGCTGTGCTCCGTTAACCTTACTTTACCGATCTGATTTCCTTTTGTGAGCGATAAGTTGTGCTGAGCGAGAGCACAACGGGTGTCAGCTTCCTCTTTAGGCGTGTTCAGTCTTCCCAGCTGTGTGTAACAACAGGAAGAAATGCCTCAACATCTATGCTTGGAAAGCATGAATGCAGCATTAGAGTAGATGGAATGGGAAAGTAGCTAAAAGACTGCCATAGATCAAGTCTGATGGAAATGCATGGTTACATTTTCCACACTTTCTCTCCCATATTCTCTTTTTCAGCTGCTGGTTGACTTGTTGGGGCAGATTTTTGTTTATATGTATTTATGTTTCACACATCCACAGTGAAGTTGAGAAGTGGGAGGAGGAGTTTCAGGAGATCTGATCAATCAAAGAAATGTATTCCTTGGTAAAAGGTTTTTTTGGGGTAGTTTTTTCATTTTGCCACGGAGAGAGGATGTCGTATGTAGGATGTAGATTGTGAAGCCATCTGAGGCTGATTTGTGATATTGGGCTATAAAAATAAATTGAATAGAATCAGCCAATATTCGTTCTAAATACTTTAATGGGTGGTCAATTAAAAGGTCGATCAGAAGAACCAATCAAATGGCACAAAACATGTGAAACAATTCCTCTATTCACCACTGAAATGTCTTCACTCGTCTTCATTCTGCCTCACTGTACAGACATGTTACAGGTACAGACATGTTATTTACATCAGTCACAGTGTTATGTATAATATTTAATCACGCAAACATTCATCACCCTGGTTGCAACAACAACTTTGGTCCATCTCGCAAATGCAACACATTAACCCAGTCACAGACTACCGCTCCACCAGGTTTTCCTCAAACCAAAGTCTCCTGCTTTCATTGGCTCTAGCCAAAGGTCCAGATATTCAGGCTGCTAGAGTAGAGTGGGTTTAGAGGTCAGGTTTGGGTCATCTTGGATATGTTCAGGATCTACAGTATGTTGCATCATTTTGTTTCCAAATGATCTTATTTGCTCCTCCAAGACAACCAAACAACCAAACAACCAAACAACCAAACAACCGAGGTATTTAGGATACTCCCTTACTTCAATGTTGAGGAATGCTAAGGATATGTTGCATTAAAGACATTTAAATGGGAATTTACAGTGAGGAAAAACACTTTCTGTAACAGTGGTTCCTCATTCTTGAATTCCCAGAGGAGAAATGTGGTTTTGCAACAACACAAAGACAGAATATGTACAAATACAAACATAAAGTACTAAGTAAAAACAATAAGAGGTTTTTAAAACTGAAATAAGAACAGAAACTATACAAGAGCTGTTTTGTTTCGGTGTTTATATTAGTTTAAGCATGGGCTGGGTATCAAACCTCAACACTCTGAGTGTTAGCCTAAATATGTCCATAGCACTGAATACCATAACCAACCAAGTGCTAACCTAGTAAGTGGAATTCAGTATTTTCTTTTGGAAAAGTACACATAAAACACTGCTGCATTAGAGAATACCAGCTTTATGTGACCTCACTGCAGGTATTTCCATTGCCACCACTTGTAAAAGACTGACTGTTTTCATCATCACCACTGTAGTGTTTGCTGTCATAAGTGTTTGCTTTCACCGTCTGCTCTTTCAGCACCGGGATGTTTTGATTTGTTTCTGTTGACGCTCAGTGATCTGTGTAGTTTGTGGAATGCCATCATCTTCGCCTGCGCCTGAGCTGACGGATGTGACAGCGCTGCAGTTAAATCTACATAGCCAAGGTCTCTCAGCGTGAAGGTTAAGCCTCGCTGGAAGCCTGCGGCCGGTTAATAGTGGTTCTCATCACCCTCAGCCTGATTGTGGAGAGGAGGATCGGTGGCGACGGACATACTTGTAGTATTCCTGCCTCCTCTGACGGCGGAGTGAAGAGGGTTTCACTGTGGATGAAACAGCAGGTCGCGTTCTTGTAAGAGCTCAGAAGGATGAAAAGTGATTTTCCTTGAAGAGTTTACAGATTGCGAGTTTCTCGTGGGCTGCACTCTTCAGCAGGGATGCTCAGATACATGTTTATAAAATGATATGCATTATAAACTGTCCTTTTAGGTTTCGATCATTTTGTTGCTGCAGTAAAAAGGTTAACACTTGGATTGTAATTCCTGTTATTTTAAACGTCATTTTAACAAGTTGCTGGTGTAGAAATGTAGAAAACCTATTTATTTATTAATATATTACAAACTGTTTTACAATGGTAGCATTGTTTTAGTCAAGCCTGATGTTGCTTTACACATAAAAAAAAAGATCCCGGTCTCCGGTTCTGCTGGTTGAAGCCAATGCAGAAGTGTCTTTAAAGCTGCATTCTCTCTCCTGTCCACCAGGGGGCGACTCCTCTGGTTGTATAGAAGTCTATGAGAAAATGACTCTACTTCTCTCTTGATTTATTCCCTCAGTAAACATTGTAAACATGAGTTTATGGTCTCAATCTCTAGTTTCAAGTCTTCTTCAATACAGCATGATGTTCATTTAGTAAATGATGCTCCATTTAGAGTCAAACAGACCATAAAGCAGGGGATGCTTTAGGGCGGGGCTGCCTTGTGATTGACAGGTCTCTACCAGAGCGATATCCTGCATCTCTACGTCACTATTCCTCAGTCCAAATACGGTAACTTCCAATCACTGGTTGCAAAACGCCAAGATAGCGAACGGCTTACTTGCCGAACTCAAAGCCTTATAACGTAAACCATAAACTATGGGCATACAGCTCATTTATCAAACACTTGTGTCGGATTGGCCCTCGTTACCGGCTGATAAATCCCAAGGTATCTATATCAGGACTAAAAACGTCCCATCGGTGCATCCCGTCTCATCATCCCTGTGGCGTCTAAAGGTCTTTATCTTAGAGTACGACTAAAGTGGAAGCAATGAAGAGGCTCAAATGTTGTTGTGAGAGTATGACTATCTAATTTTTAATTCCTGTGGACTGATATTTCTTTCCAGTTGCCATACTCAGAAACCTGGATAATAATTATACAAAAAACCTGGTGGAAATAACAGCATCACACTGGTGTCTTTTGCAGCTTCTTTGTAGAGCCTGCTGTGGGCTCAGGAGAATTTCTCATGAGACAGGTTAGACAGAAAACATTGTTTGCCATTTTAAATGGGTTTTCAAGTGACGGAGGCTGAATCTGCTCTTCACTTGATCGCACCCAAACATTTCTACAAGCAGCCGAGAAATGGCATTATAATATCATCGTGTCAAAACACCATCAGGTGTTGGCAAAAATATTATGTAGGCTACAAGATACACAAGGTGATGACAGCAATAAGCCATTATCATCGCTTATCATCCATCTGTTAGTTTGACAAATAACCGCAGCAGCAGGAAATCTGATAAGGTTTGTTTAGTTTTATTCTTTCTTTCTCTCTGTTTGTCTTTGTAAACTGTTTGGTTCTCTCTCTGCAGCTTAAAATGAAATGAGAGCCATTTATCATTTGTTATTCATGATTATACTGCGTTTGTTTGCGATGGAGGTGTTTGAAATGCGAGACGCATTAGTGTGTTATTGTGCTGCCAAAGACGTCTTGATATTTAATGAGACTGCTAAATAATGGTTAAACTCTAATTAGTTAAGAATAGAACAATATGCTTTGCATTTTAAAATGGGATATAGCCTTTACCAGGTAGAAAAGTAAGGTTAAACTATACATTTAGTTATTTATTATAATATATTGGAAGGTTTTCTTTGAGCTCTTTTGATTTTGGAATGACATTTCTATTAGTTGGCTGAAATAAGACCAAAAACTTAAAAAGTCTCCGTCCGTCACCTTCTTTTTATTCCTGTCAGGGCTCAGGACTTTCATACACTGTGCATATATCAAAGAGCCGGTAGAAGAAAAAGAAACAGACATTAAAATAATATGCCAAAAGGTGTCTAGCAGCTGACGTGACTGAAAGAAGCTGAAGAGAAGTCCAAACAGTGTTCACGGCCTAAAGAGCTTCTGGCTACGTTCTCTCAGAGAAAAGCTTTTAGGAAAAAAGAATCACAGTTATCTGCTGTTATAATGAATATTGTTTTTCTACATCCATTAAACTGATTCTGACGCAGAGACCATAGTGAAACCTGCATTCTCTCTCCTGTCCACCAGGGGGCGACTCCTCTGGTTGTATAGAAGTCTATGAGAAAATGACTCTACTTCTCTCTTGATTTATTCCCTCAGTAAACATTGTAAACATGAGTTTATGGTCTCAATCTCTAGTTTCAAGTCTTCTTCAATACAGCATGATGTTCATTTAGTCAATACTTAGTAAGTACAGTCCAAAGATTCTCACTTCCGTACGGTGGTTGCAAAAAACCAAGATGGCGACGGTCAAAATCACATTACATTATTACATTACATTACAGTCATTTAGCAGACGCTTTTATCCAAAGCGACTTACAGTCAGTAGTATATTACATATCATTCACCCATTCACACACTGATGACAGGCTACCATCAAGGTGCCACCATCAGACTCTAACTAACATTCATGCAACATCCAGTCCACACCGATGGCAAGCCTTCAGGAGCAACTTGGGGTTAAGTGACTTGCCCAAGGACACATCGACTGCCGAGGCCAGGTATCGAACCACCGACCCTCTGATTGGAGAACTACCTTGCTCTCCACTACGCCACAGCCGCATCACTGAACTCACTGAACTCAAGCCTTCAAAACGACAGTCCACAAACCAAATGCCTTGCAGAAGTGATTCCCCCTGTGACCCTGTCGCCAAGCAACCATGATAACACATCAGTATAACTTTCTTATCTTAGATGAGGAGTGATACTGAAAGGTCAAACAAATCAGACGTCACTGCAGTGCTATGTGGGTATTACATCACATCTATGAACCAATCAGATTGCTTGATTTGAGCGACCCTTTTTATAATGAGAGGAAATCTAATACTTAGCCGAACCCCATTTACATCAGTGAGGATTATAATTATTAGAAACCATCCATCCATCTTCCGTAACCGCTTATTAAACAGCAACACAAATTGCAGCCTCCAATCTGGAACCAAAGTTGAATCCCCACCTCCCTAAAACAGTTTCAACAGGTAGTAAGGATTTATTCCAGGCCTGATGTATTGGACTGCACTAGCTTAAGCTAGGTGTAGCCAAGTGTGCGAAACACTGGAGGTTCGAGACCCCTTGATTGACGATTGAGACCCCCTGAAAGCCTCGATTGGCTTAAAAATGACGGGGGTCTCCAGAATCATAAAAAATATATTTTTCACGTCACAATTGTCACTAAAATGTTTTTTAAAAAGCTTAGTAATGCCCAACAGTTTTCATTATTCAAACTGCAAAACATGTATTCACAGATATGAATAGTGAGCGTCAAAGACGACCTCCAGCTGTCAATGATGTAATGTAATGTAATGTAATGACACAGCCCGCCAGAGACGCAACAGGTTGCCGTCTTCACGTCTGTTTGTGGACCTAAATGGACAACTTTGATCCAGTGCCTTTCATGAGAACCTGGGTTAAAGCAGGACATCGTCTCTCGTCTCCTTGGACACCAGGACGGCAACTAGGAGAGGCTAAACAAAGGTCCATGTGGACCTGGTCTGACCGTGTGCATGCGTGTCAGAAAGAGAGGGTGCGTGTTGTGTTGCCGGGCGTAGTAGTTGTGTTGTCATACTGACTGCACATAGTGTGACACCATGGACAGCAAACAGCATCATTCATCAGTTCGTCTCCTCACCAGCAGAGCGCAGCCAAGACACACAAATCACAGCCTTCACTCACACGGCGGGTTCAGTTTCATATCACACAAATCTGAAAAGCACTAACTAATTTATGAAAACCACTTAAAAGGAGCTCACGGAGAGGGGTAAAAACACCTGTGGTCATTAATTATGCCGTAACAGTGAGTTTAAGTGTAGAAAAGAAACCCGCCTATAAATTATGCCAAGCCGGCCCATTTCACAGATCTGTCCGGGTCAGTCTGCGTCCCGGCTGAAGAATCCTTCCCCTTCTTTAGAAGGTGAGGATTTATGTGCTTGGCTCGGTGCTGTGGCTGCATACAGATGACTGTGAGGTCAGCACACGTCTCTGTGCAAATCTTTTCATTCAGGTGCTGCGTCTCACTTTTGCGGGTTTAATCCGAAGCAGTGCTGTGATTCAGTGCTACGCTGGGAACGGTGGGGAATGTTGGGCTTCTTTCAAGTCATAAAATTTAGATTTTTAAGATGTAACGCAAAAATGTCTTAAAGGGACTTGTCAGCGAAGTTTCTTTTTGGGTGGAGAGTAGTCTAGCATGAGGCCAAGTTACTGCAGCTGACGTATCAGAAACCACTTTAAGGCTGCGTTTACGAGCCAAATGGAACAACAAGCGAAGAAGTGAGCTCTAGCTGCTGAAATGTAGCACACATGCCAAATTTAAAACACTCTATTGCTCTGCTGTATTTTTAACTGCAGCTACCGTACTCCATATGCTCGTTCCACTTGCACAGTTCAATGCAAATTGGATTTTAAAAACACTGAAAAGATTTTAGTTTGATAAAAATGGATCGATGCAGAGGAATCTGGTTACAGGACATCTTGTAATGCACAATAATATTGATTTCATGTGTTATCCTGTGATTGAGGACAGTCAGTGCTGGTCTGCAAAGCTGAAGAGCAAAAACTGCAGAAATGATGCACATGACTACATTACATTTAAATACAGCCGTTGCTCAAACAATGGCAGTTTAAGCACAAATGAATCAGGTGCAACATGTAGAAAATACAGCTACTACTACGACTAAACAAATACTTTAATCTGAAATACATCATCAGGCTACACGCTTAAATAAGCATCACCACAATTTAACCTTGGCCTCTAAACTGAAAATGTCTTTTAATTCAATATTTTGGAGGGTTGTCCTGAGGAATACATATTGGTTTTGGAGGTGAATCTCCCCTCTCCCTTTAAGCTCTTGCAGCACTGAGCCCACCGTCAAATCCCCGAGACAAAGCAGCGTGCTCTGCTGTGTGTGCAGAATT
The DNA here is from genome assembly GCF_027596085.1 of Anoplopoma fimbria. Lineage (NCBI taxonomy): Eukaryota > Metazoa > Chordata > Actinopteri > Perciformes > Anoplopomatidae > Anoplopoma > Anoplopoma fimbria. The sequence goes on along the minus strand of NC_072472.1, from coordinate 2,498,281 downwards.
GTCTTTACCTTGGATTTCCAGTGGAGAGGATGGATGTTGAGCTCAATAGTTCTTCGTACAGATCGGCGCCTGACACGGGGAACGCCGCGTGTTGGGCCAGCAGCACTCGGCGGATGGCAAACAGAGCCTGAAACAGACAAATGTACAGCGTGAGGATGGGACAAAGGGAACACTCAGAATACGTTGATTGTGCTGAATTCCCATTATCGGGATAATCAAGAATATTGCAACGTGAGTGACAATCATGGTAGAGAAGTGAAAATAAAGCATGATTTTAAAAATACATGAATTATAATTCACAATGTTGCTATTTTCATGTATTCAACGTTTTTATGCTATTTTTAAGAGCGACCCTTTGCTACTTAGAACTGCACTCCAGCAAATTAATAAAAAGCCTCACACCAGTTTTGTTGGCAAAAATGTTGGGCTGGATATTGCGATACAAAAAATACATCTTGTCAGGCTTGATTTGTTTTGTTTCCGGACCATTTCTAAATGGCAAAGAACACCGATTTCTCAATTTAAAAGATTGCTTTCACTCTTTTCCTGACTGGCTTCTGCAAGACTTTGATTGACAAATTGGAATTGTTTGTCCTTTTCTAAACAGTTTCCAACGACAGCTTCACGGGGGCATCCTTAAAAATGTTTTATCACCCGGATTCACTTTTTCTTTTCTTCACTTTTGATGAGCTAGCAAAACAGTTAAAAGTTGTTTTTATTAGCCTTATTGTGCTGCAAGATTAAACCTCTGCGGAGACCTCACGAATAACCAACTTCAAAGACATTTCTTTTTTTGTTGTTTAGTGATAATGTTTGCTGCTTGACTAGACTTCCAAAATACTTTTAACACAATAGAGCTAAACTATATTGACATTTAGACACAATTATGTCCAACAACAAACTCAGATGGGGAGTTTGTATTCTACCTCTCATCAATAGAAGCCCAAATGGGTTCACAGTGAGACCAAATATACAAATCAAAGGAAAACATTATTAGTATAGAGTATATTCTGTATGCATTCTGACTTGGCATGCATCAAATAAACTGATCTCATATTGTTTGAGTGGACTATTCAGTCCTGCAAATGAAATACCAAGTTTTTAAAGGAGTCCCGGCTCCTACGATGGTCCCGTGTAACAAAACCGTTTAGGGTTTCAGTCGAAATTAGAGCGGGAGATAAAGCAACCCTACAACTGTCTTAGAAATCTGCTCGGTGCTTCATCTAAAATCCAGCAAAAGTATACAAATAGTCGTTTTTCCCCCAGATCTGGGCACAAAAAGGATCTATTGCAGATATTGTCTGCCTGGAGAAGTTTCGATACTACTTGGTACCGGGTTATTTAGGTCGATACCTAAACATCAGGCACAGATAAGAAGCCCTGGCTTTCATTCTGATTGGTCTCATTGGCTTGGCAGAGAGGAGTTCCTCCTGCCGAGTTCATATCCAAAAGCAGAAATGTATTTAGGGAAAATAAGGCAAATCTGTTGGGTCTCAATTAGTGCGAAACACTGGTGCCCCAATTTGGGATGTGGGCTCAAAAGATGGTTTTTACATGGAAACCTCGCCTTGAGCAGCTCCAGTTGAAGTGAAGCATCGACCTCATGTCATGTGTGTGTGTGTGTGTGTGTGTGTGTGTGTGTGTGTGTGTGTGTGTGTGTGTGTGTGTGTGTGTGTGTGTGTGTGTGTGTGTGTGCGTGCACAACAATGGTTCAAATCAACAGCGACAAGAGTCCGATGGACCAGAGGGATGCGGGTTATCAGCTCAGGGGATGCCTGCAGGCAGAACAAGCTGGTCATGGGAGTCTAAACCGGGCCAGTTGGAGGAAACCTGAACCCGCTGCAGGCAGTGTTGGGAAAAAAAGGGAAAATGTAATGATCTCATGGGGGGGGGAATAAAACAAAACGTCCATTCATTCTGTGTTGGTATCTTTTAACACTTTCAACTCAAAGCACCTCGATATTTAACACCCGTAATATGTGAAAAATAAGTTATTGTGGATTATTTATTATTACTTGTTTTGATCTTGTTTTTTACTTATGTCTCTTGTTTGCACTATCCGCTCTGCTGCTGTAATCCTGAAAATAATAAAGGATTATCTTATCTTATCTTATGTAAGTCATTGTTGGATCTACAGCCACAGATGTGAGAAGTTTGATAGCCAACGTGAAAAGAACAAGCAAAGTGAGAAAACTACAGATATACAACACACCGTCCAATATATTTCACACTTTTCTAAAGCTCCGCTTAAGTTATTTTCCGCCACATGTCCAGACTGCACGTACAGACGGAGGATGTGTTGCTAACTGAAAAGCTCTCACTCGTCTTCCTACCAAGAGAGCTGGGGTTGACGTCCGTGTGCCCTGTCCTCCCACACAATTATTCACTGATAGACTTTTATCTAGAAGGCCCTTCTGGGTCACTCTCCTTAATAATTGCACTCTTATATTGCTGAAAAAGTTTGGTGGAAAACATTATTTATGATCCGAGAAGAAAAAAATAGTTTTCTGTTATCTATGAGCTCTCTCTCTCTCTCTCTTATTTTTGACTTTTGCTTTCCTCTCTCTCTCTCTCTCTCTCTCTCTCTCTCTCTTATTTTGACTTTTGCTTTCCTAGACACTAGAAACTTTTCTATTGTTTAGTGCTTACTATACAGGATAGGTACACATTTATTCAACTATATTAAAAATACTTATTTTATTTATTATTAGATGCATTTAACTATTTTTGCCATGCGACTTCTGTTTTTATCTCAGAATCACCTTTAATTGCCAAGTATGCATGAACATACAAGGAATGTGACTCTTAATATACTTACACATAAATACAGAATACACAGGACTCTGGACAACTAAGCTGGATAAATAAAGCTAAAGAACAGTGAGGACTGTTATGTGCAAATTATATTTACATATATATAAAAAAGCACCAATGATTAACAATACAATAAGAAATAAAACATCTATATACAAGTCAGGTGTTCTGTTAGCCATACAAATGAATGGATGTATGGACTGGATGATGTACAGTATGTGTAGTGTGTAGGATTGATATTGAAATATAAATATACATGTACAGTAGACACTCAAGTCTTGTTGTAATTGCCGAGTTGGTAAACACAATTAAAAGTAGAGAAAATAATAAAAAGCAAATGAGATCCTCGATCCTTGAATTGAACGTCTGCTGTGAAACAGTTTTGCCCGTCTTGTTAACCAGACGACCCGGCATGTCAGCCGTGTCCAAGCCCAGTGGGAGGTGTGCTTACACTACAGCCACCCCTTTCTCTTAATTATAGCTCACCTAATATAAAACGCTGACGCAATGAGAAACTTGTGCTGCGTGTGGGTGAAACTTTGTGAAAGATCAACATCATACTGGTCAGAGCCTCCCACACCGCAATGTTAATGCCAAGAAAAAAGGTGCGGGTGTCATCTGTTTTTGTTTTTTTATTCTTTCTAACAACGCAAAAGAAAGCTGTGGATTTGATTGTTGCAAGGACGTGATGACGACTTTCATTAAAGATGACATTTGAAATATAAACATATATGAACGATAGAAAAACAATTCTAAAGTGTAGAGGAAAAATACTGATTGAAATATACTGAAAATAGAAAACAATTTGCAATAAGAGAAAGTAAAATACAAACAAAGATTTAATAGAAAAAAAGGTTCAATTATTGATATTTCTCTGTTGTGTAACCACTTGATTTTAAGCGTATTAAGCAGTTTCACCTGTCCTACCTTATGGTTAGAAATGATTAATGTGTAAATGTATTTTTAAATGGTATTTTAATTGTGTGCTTATATTTTTATGATTTAATCTTTTCGAGATTTGGTAATTGTATTGACCTGCAGCCTATGGAAAGCACAATAAAATTATTATTATTATTAATACAAAAGTAAATTAAAAAAGTGTATAAGAAGTGATACTAACACCAGTGCCTAATGGAAACTAAAATAGAAAAGTAATATTGAGAGATATTGTCAATAATATTGAAAAAGTAGTAGAAAAAATATAATGCACATTGATTAATTAAAATAATACTGCAAATAAAAATGGAAATGCAATATTGCACAATGTTGAAAAAAGTAATATTGCACATGTTACTAATGTTGAAAAAAGTGCACATGCATAGTTAAATGTATTTAATGCACATGCACAGTTAAATACAGTATTTAATGAATGCATTGCATGAATTTTACCTTATAAGACACATTGATTAAATAAAATAATACTGCAAATAAAAATGGAAATGCAATATTGCACAATGTTGAAAAAAGTAATATTGCACATGCATAGTTAAATACAGTATTTAATGAATGCATTGCATGAATGTTACCTTATAAGACACTGTGCATCTCTGAGCCAGCTCCTCACAGTCAGAGGAGACCACGTCCTCCACTGTGAAAACAAGACACCATGCTTGTTGTTGTTTTCTTTAATCAACATGAAGCCTTTTTCAACACAAACAACTCACCTGTTTTAATACCAGCAGCTCTCAGGTCCCGAACCAGACCCTCATCCAGACCAGGACACATCCCTTCTCTTAGGACGACCATGCTGTTGCATTTTTAAGTGCTGGTTCATGTGTAACTCTGAACATTTGCACTTAAAAGAAGAAGGAAGTGAAGTAAAGCCTTTACGACACTTTACGACAGCCAGCTAGCTTTACGGCAGGCCGCTAGCTACAGTTGTTTTTAGCTTCGCGGCTAACGCTAAATGACGATAAAGACACAATAGTGGTCGTTGAAGACACTAATGAATGACTTTCACTAAAGTTCACGACAATAAAACATAAATTATATTTACTTTAGACAAAATAAAGCTGTTACAAAACTTTTACGACTTGAATCAATACGCGAAGGCTTCAATTTCCTCCTCCTGCTTGCCGTAGTAAAGTGCCTTCGCGGTGCATTTAGGGTAATGTAGTATTTATACTGCACCAAAGTTTGTCCATATTCCCTTGTAAATTGATTGTTATTCACTCTCCACCTTTAATTATTAAGTTATATTTTACTTTAGTGTTTTTATATGACTTCTTTTATGCATTTTTTAATTAATTGAAACTGTGAAAGGTGAAATAAAGTTGTAAGAATATAAATACAGGCCCCGCATTCATTAAATCTGCATAAAAAACAACAATACATAACCCACATCTACCAAATGTGTACAAATATACAGAAAATCAATGAACAAAAGAAGAAGAAAAACAAAAATGCAACCCAACATAGAACACATGACATGCATGCAACGTAAAATTAGAATTAAATTAAATAACTTTAAATACCATGTAACACAAACAAGTGTCATTGTCTATTGTTCAGTCCATCTAACTCAGAAATGTCTCTAGAGGGAGGTTTCTGAGACTCCCTGAAATATATGTCGGCCCCTCAGTGCGTTATTGGCATTGTCATGAAGTCATCAATAAAAATGATTTTTGGGTTCACCTTGCTCAGTACTATCGGAAGCGTGGAAGTGGTAATGGCACTTTGGACTCTGAGGACACTTATCTTAAGAGAGACTTCTCACTGGACAATACGGTTTCAAATGAAACCCTGTTGCACGCCGATCCTCACCGGCTGAAAACGTCGTTGACTTTGGTTCAGCTTTTCACTCTTTCAGTTCTCTCTGGTTCAACTTCTGACCAAGTTCTATTGTAGTTCTTCTGTCAGCAGACACTTTTCAGCTTAATTCCCCTTAAGAAAGACAACGAACCCTACCAGCTATCTAGTTTATTTTTACTTTTAATTTCCTTTTCACAGATAGCTGTATTTTTTTCTGTTAAAGCACTTTGAACATTTTAAACGATTCCTGCTTAATAAATAGCGTCAGATTGATTTGATTAGATCCTCTGTGGAAGAAAGGAGATACAAGAGAAAACATCTCGGGGATCAATAAAGAATCCTGTAAGAACTATTAACATGCTAATATAATTCATTGCAAATGAATCGGATTAGAGTTATGGATAAAGAGCTGATATCGTGTTAATCATCTGACGCCGTCTGCATGTATGAATAATGAAGTTGTGCTCTGGTTTAGTGGAGTTCTGAATAAAACCTTGCTGCTCTGTACTCTCAATTATTGAAGGCTTATTCTGAGAAGCTATTTCTGTTTCCAGAATAGTACGTTGGAGAACGTTTCCCTACCGAAGGCAGAGTGAAGACCCTCCACCTTACACACATTATGAGGTAAAATAATACTGTGAAGACTGTGCATGTTAAGGTTTACAGTAAAAATGGGGTCAAACACTTGGGTCAGAGAGGTTTACAAAGTCTACTGCAAGACGAAGCCCATGATAATTAAAGATGGATTCAACAATTCTGGTGAAATAATGTTAGTATCTGAACTCAACACCAAAACAATCATTTTTAAGCACTAATTATTACATGTAATGTATGGAATTAGTTGCTCATTGCTTGATGATGAAAGTGAAGGCAATGCTGAAGTGCCTTAAAGCTGCATTCTCTCTACTGTCCACCAGGGGGCGACTCCTCTGGTTGTATAGAAGTCTATGAGAAAATGACTCTACTTCTCTCTTGATTTATTCCCTCAGTAAACATTGTAAACATGAGTTTATGGTCTCAATCTCTAGTTTCAAGTCTTCTTCAATACAGCATGATGTTCATTTAGTAAATGATGCTCCATTTAGAGTCAAACAGACCATAAAGCAGGGGATGCTTTAGGGTACCTATTCATTGACAGGTTGCTACCAGTGACGTCTACGGCGTCCCTACCACTAAATCTAAATATGGTCACTTCCATTCACTGGTTGCAAAAAACAAGATGGCGACAACCAAAATATCAAGTTTGAGGCTTCAAAAACGTGCTCCACAAACCAATGGGTGACGTCATGAAGACTACGTCCACTTCTCTTACGATTGAAACACAATTCACTGCATTAATTCAATTATTAATCATTAGACACTTTATAGTCTGAGCAAATCTTTGTGTTATTGTGTGTGTGCATATTACATAATATAACGTACATGTAATTAAATCCATTAAACAAGATGATAGAAAATATAGGTCCAAAACAGTCACAAGACATAAAAAGGTAAATCCTAAAAGTTTCACTTTGTAAAATGCAGGAGAAACGCAAGAAAGAACCCAGTATCAAAGTGTCACAAGGTTGTTAAAAGTTCAAGTTACATAGAGCCCCAGATTATAGAATATTAAGTTCTTACTTTTATAGCATCTGGAAAAAGTGGTTATGGTGAGAAGGAGGTCTTTGGGAAATGCGATAATGAACTTGGGTTGAACTTTTAAATCCCTCAATAATTAAATTGTAAATCGGTAAATGTAAAATCACCATATATGACAGTTTCATGTGATGGAGCTTCATAAAAAAGGCCTGCCGTGTACTGCAGAACATGCTGTTCAGTCTGCTTTAATGACAAAATAACCTGAAAAAACCTGAGTGGGTGAAGCAGAAAAAAAAAATGTTGAGATGAATCATCGTTTTCACCCTGTTCTCAACCAGCTGAATAGGAACATATGGTCAAATCCCATCTGTTGACTCGGCTATTAGCAGAGTGAAAGGTTCTTATGTCGGCTGTTTTGTGAAATCTATTTTCCTGGTATCACTGTGCAACCTGTTCTCCTACAAAATGATAAAATATGCTTCAAGGGAAACATCATATCTACTGGATTACGGGAATAGTTTTAGATTTAAACACAGGGTCAACTGTATAGATTGAAACAAAACACAGCTACAAAACTAGTTGGTTAGGTTAAATAAAGCATCGTGGTGTGAAATACGTGGTAAGGTTTAGAAAACTACTGGCTGCTTTTGTTGTGTTACTGATCACCTTTAAAGGACTTCATGGTTTTAGCCCCCAGCTATATAACAACATTTCTGCTCCCCTATGAGGACGTAGCCTAAAGCGACATCGAAGTGACATCTTTAAAAAAAAAATGAAACTTTTCAAAACGTATTGTTTAAAAAAAAAGCCTTTTATTAATTTTAGCACATTGTTTTAGCTGCAAAATGTCTTATTTGGTTATTTGCCTTTTTTTGTTTGTCTTGAAATATTGGTTAAAAAAAAAAGCACTTTTTAACTTTGTTTTGTAAACCGCTTGATAGGAAAAGTGTATTATTATTTTTAGCCCTGGTTTTCTTTTTTTTTACTCATCCATCACCCAGCATCCTCCCTACAAGGACTTCAGTGGACTCATTTGAAACTTATTTGTGATACTTAAAAAAAAAAGATGGTAATCCCAGACGAAATATGCTTCGCAAGAAAAGTTACTCACAATGCAGTTTTGTTGCATGGGAACGTAGTTTTTTGGCAAACAGGGCTGGGCTGTGATGCTGTTATTCACTTTGAGGAACATGTCAGTCACACAAAGTGTTGGATATCATGTGGCAAATAATGTTGTTTTGATAAAAGTAAAAGGCTACAGCTCCAGAGTTTCTTTCCTACTATATGGTGCGTTGTTGAAGTCCCCGATCAAAGTGTTTCTCTCCTATTAAAATAATAGCGGCCCCTCACTGGTGGTTGAATGTCTAATATCTGTTTTCCTAGTGTGGCACGGGTGAAGACTGACTGCATGTTCCCAATCTATGGTTGCCCATTCCTATATATATATATATATATATATATATATTTTGTCTTGTTTTTCTTAATTCTTATATCAAGTTAGGAATTCATTTGATTTTGAAATGTTGCCCCTGTTGATTTCCTGTTTTGCTGTCTTATTTTGATTTTCATTTTATCGCACCTCACTCAAGATTGAATAAATTGATATGTATTTCCCCAAAAAACACCCCTGATCCCTAAACCTAACCACTTAGAGATAATGGTTGGTTTTTCGGGGAAAAACATATCGACGAAAAACACATCATCGTTGTGCCGAGCCACGGATTAGATCTCAGTCCAAGGGGCGCTCATCAGGCTGCATCGAGTTTGAAAGACTGAATAAGTAACAGATATATATATAACATTCTCACTCACATTCATGCTGCTTTCTAATGTTTACTAACCCTGTTTTCAGGCATGGCAGAATCAAACCTAGCCATAAAAGAAACAAACAGAAATGCTTTTCATCTCCTGGAAAAGGAGTCTTTCCCTATTTGTGGCTTGTTTTCCCACGTTTAAAAAAACCTGCATAGACACGGTCATTTTGGTGGGAAAACATTTTAAGTCGCATCTTCTCAAACTGTTTGATGCAATGTAAAAATGAATATGAATAGAAGAAAGTGAAGAATACTACAATCTACATCGACATTCAAAAACGTATTTACCTCAACAGGAGCATTCACAGATTCTGTGGGCTTTCAGGTCAATAACATGTTGAGAGAAGTGAAGAGGCAGCACCATTACAGCTCTACCTCCACCATCTCTAGTGGGTAGAGATTAATAATGCATACTGCAGTTTGAAGAAAAAAACTTCAAATGGTTCAAACATTTGATGTAGCAACGCTGCTCAAAAAAAGATGCAGAAACCTGCGATTCGCCAACACATCAGGCCTGCAGAGAAAACAATGGACCAGTCCTGTTTTAAAACTAAAAGGAAGAAATGTTGCCAGAGTCTACTGACTCACAGAGAGCTCTTCTTTCACAAACATACACCGAAGCCTTTCTTGTCATCACATTTCAACCCAATTTCACGGGTATAGGTGAGTTCAGATTGGTGTCTGAGACAGTGTTAGCTACCATCAGCAGAAAAACCTCCAAATGAGGGAATTTTTGGTGAAGTAATGGTGTCAAGCCTCTCTGTTCTAGGACACCAGACACTTATCTAAGCCAGGACTTTGTGAAGCCAGGAATGTGGGAGAGGATTTCCTTCTCCTTAGGTTTAGGCAACAAACCTAATTGGCTGGGGTTTGTAAATTATCATGTTTTGGATTAAAAATAACCCTTTGAAGACAAACTTCTCACATGTGCTGAAGCCTGTTGCCAAATGAAAATATTATTTTTTTTACTTGTCCTTATAAGAAAACCATTTTGGGCTGGACAGACTAAAACTATGTGTAGGTTAAGAGAGGGTCTCTGTCGTATGATCAACGATTTGAAGAGTAGATTCAGATCAGTTAGTTAGTAACTGATAGCTTGTAGAGATAGAAACGCAGAAGAGTCTGTACTTAAAATTGATTGAAGGTTTTTACCTACATGACCTGTTTCTGTTGTCACTATGAGCAAACACAGACGCATTTGTCTGAGAGTCACCAGGTAACACGGTCACTCGTTAAACCAGAACACCGGTGGCGTCTGTGGCTGCAAGCTATTAAACGTGAAGTCTACTACTGGACTGTTGGTATCAGCCATTTCTTAACTGAATAAAGCCAATCCTCTGATTCTATGTCATGGGGTTTGAGGTTCTGTGCATGAACTCAGATAAATTGAACTCAGATTAGTTGGATCATCTAGAGCTTGTGGCTTGTAACCCACCATTAGCAGCACATGGATCTGGAAACTCAATTTGTATTGGTTGCATTCTCCTTCTTCTTTGGTGGTTAATGTCCTTTTATAGCCTGACAAGCTGTTTCACTCTGCATTCTCCTGTTGCAAATCTGCATGTGCACGCTTGAACACCCATGCTTAAGTTATCAGGCTGTTTTGTAACAAAGTGATGTCACTGCAGGAAGTGCAAAGCTTCTACTAAAGGAGGCTCTTGAGCAGATCGGGGACTTGCAACGACGCGTTCTCTTGTAACGGCTTTGTAGAGGTCAAACTCCAGACGCTTTAGGAAGCTCTGTGCATGACACCTACACCTTTGTTCATGTAAGAGACAGTGTGCGATTTCATTGGGACGTCTGTTTTTGTGATGACCTCTGACCAGTGACAAAGAATGTGGAGAGAATGTTAAATGTAAGAAGCGATACATCAGCAGTCTAACTGTTGTTTGGGTGAGGTACATCAGATTCTCCTCACTTGGGGACTTCAGACAGACTCCTGCAGTAGTTACGACTGAGAAACATTATGGTTTGTGCCTGCACATGCGCTGAAAGAAAACAGAAAAGGCTTAACATAAAATACTGTAAATAGGTTTTGCTCATTATGCTGCATCACTACAACATAAGAGATGTAAAACAGCATGCCCTCAATCATGTTGGGATAAATGAGTAATAGTCACCATAGTTGGCCAGTAGGGGAGCTCACATTAGGAAACAAGAAATTGTCACAGTCTGGGGTTTGAAATAAAGCCACTGTAGATCTCTGAAGTTCCAGTGATACAGAACTTTTTAAAGTGGCAATCTTGAATATTTTCATTTAAATAAATGCCCGTTAAGTCCCTATTTATAACACAATGGTGGTGAGTCTACGGCCCACTGATTAAAGTATTCTAATATTTATATATTTGCAGTTGTTCTCCATTTTATACGCACAAAATATGGACCTATGCACTCGTTCCTGATGCTCACGTACAGAAAAGACTTCAGACTACTAAACTCAATTGTTTTTACACAAATAGAAGTCCTAAATCAACCAGGACTGATATCTTAACGGAAAAAAAGAGGGATGAATAAATTGTTGGTTTTAAATTGATGGTTTCCCCTTTTCCAGCAGGCTACATCGCCATGGTAACACAACAGCACATCGGTCCCGACAGGCTTCATTCGGGCTATTGAGCCTAAATGTTTAAAAAGCCTCGGCATTCACTGGACCCCGTGGCCATCTTAAAATAACCACCTTTGTTGCAACAATTTCATCTCACAAACCAGATTACTTGTCTCATTCAAAACAAATGATAAAAGTAATAAAAAGAACTGCACAGTGGGATGGCATCGAATTAACAGATGAAGTCTGGAGAACTGTTCTCAGGGCAGTTCTATTCAGAGAGCGGCGCAGCCACTTCACCTTCTGCTATGATTTATTATATCAAACATAATAGATGTTTGTAGCATTAATAGGCCACTAAAGAGCCTCTTTAACGAGCAGATCGCCTGCATTGTTTGATGATAGTTATCAATAATGAATTAAATTTACTGCAGCATATTAAGAGTGCTGGAATTATTCATTAGAATCCCAAAAAGTGATTGATGTGGTTGAATGCTCCCGTAGTCCATCACCGCAGCAGGAGCCTGACACTGTTGGTGTCTCAATGAAAAGGACTACGTGGTGATCAATTAGATTAGATTTCTGCCTCAGCAGGAGAAACATTATTAACTTTCTAAAGTTTACGTCCTGCTCATTATGTGTGTTGTTTTAATCTTATCTACTTTCCCAAAACCACTTCTATGTCCCGGCACAGCTTTGTTAAAACAGTGTAATCTGCTGGTAAAAAAACATGCATGTCCAAGTTTGATGATTTGTATTTTTAGGAAAATTAAGGATTACATAATGTTCTGTGGTTTAAGAGGATTCTTTTTTTCCTGTTACACTGAAAAAAACTATTTCAGAAACAGCTGGATTATCTCATAAAATGCATGATCAACAAGTCTAGCTTAGTTTTTTTTTTGTTTCTGAAAATACAGGGTTTTCATAGCATTAATATTATTATTTATATTCAATAATTAGGGATAAATACATATACGTAGAGAATTGCACAACACTTATCCAAGGTAGTGTATCACTGCTTTTTTGCTACTGCCAATATCCAATGTAAAATAACAAAAACAAAAATATGTGGCATAATTTGTTGTATTGTAGTAATAAATACTATTCACTACTATTAACATACAGGAGATGGAGACGGGGCTAATTGGTCACATACTTGGTAGAACTATAAAAAGCTTGAAAACATAGTTTGCATCATTTTTGACTGTGTTGAGACAATTTGTTGGAGCCTTTCCTTCTTCTATAGCTAGATATGATTCATGCATGAATAATAAATAATAAAAGAACATGTGTTTGATGGTTCGGTAACATGATGTGTTCATATAGAGCGGCACCTCCTTGAATGTAATATAATCTTGTTTAGCATGTGTGATGCTGTATTACTACAGATTCATTTCTGAAGGCACCTTAATACTGCCTGGTGTTACATTTACAGGTTGCTCTCAAAATAAAATCACCCTGACTATAGAGAGGGAAAATAATTATTGATATTTCTTTTTCATTGGTCTATAATCTTCTTTCAAAAAGAAATGGATTGCAGCAGTTCTTTAAATGCAAAGGCTCTGGATCTTTTATCTGCAAGAAACCTTTGATTTATTCTACTTCATGTAGCTATTTAGACACAGGCCATAGTGTATAATTACATATGATATGCTACAGCTCATTAGCCTTTGGGGAGTCGAACAAAGGATTATGCTATCAATCATGAATTTCTACGTTTCTAGGGCAGAGTTTTGCTGTGAACCTGAAGACTTCCACTGAAGAACATGTCTATCCAACTGTTCTCATTATTCAGAACCTCAATGTGAAGTCTTGGAATAGTGCTACCATGTATGTTGTAGAGGTGAAAGGTTCTTATATTACCTGTATGCTCAACTAGATGAATAAAAAATAGAAAAGAAAGAAATGTCATGTAAGAAATTGTCTCTTGTCATGTGTATTTTACATAAATATGCAATTTGTTTGTTTGTCGTTGAGGTTCTGTATTTGCTTTCTTTGCATTTCCTCTTCTAGGTCAGACTCTTACTGATGATTAAGTTGGACACGTTGGATGAGAAAGGAAAGCTCGGGGTTATCACCCTCCTGCAGAGGGCTTTCTGCCGATGGACCCTGACTAGATGTTGACTCCCACAGAGGCTGTAAACCCTCCTTTTCTCAGCCATTTAAGAAAGGCTGCCAACAGTTCCTATTAAGTCTGTCAGTGTGTGTTTGTGTGTGTGTGTGTGTGTGTGTGTGTGTGTGTGTGTGTGTGTGTGTGTGTGTGTGTGTGTGTGTGTGTGTGTGTGTGTGTGTGTGTGTGTGTAAAGCATCCTGCAGCATGGGGGCATCCATAATGAAGGACATTTTGTTTTTCCATTATTACATAAAAAAAAAGCACTTGAAAGCGTTCACCTGAATGCACCCTCACTTAACTTAAACTGTTTTCTCCGTGACTTTAAAGTCAGCCAAAGATAAACTACAGCTTAAATTGCTTTACATAAATAAATTCGATTGCACTCAGATGATCAAAACAGATCACTTTTAGCATCGTGTATGCCATGTTTGCTGCTTGCGATAACACCTCTTTCACAATTCATGACACTAAGTGGGTGACACTGGAGCCTACGCAGACTTCAGACACGACATGAACGCATCATGAGCCAACATCAAAGCGGGCTGAGCTTCCCCGGCCCGCTGTGAAGGTGGCAATGGACTAAAAACACATTTTCACCGTCTGAGAGACACATTTGCATGTCATTACACGGAGATCGCTGCGCCGGCCCAATCAGAAATGATTTTTAAAGAAATGTCTTTTTCTACAGCACCCTATGGGAAGTGAAGCATGGCCAACCACGCAGCAGCCCAAAGCACAGGGTCTGAAACGGTCACCTGTTTCTAGTCATTAAACAGGCCCTATTATGCTATTTTCGGGGTGCATATTTTTATCTCCAGTTACAGTTACAACATGTTTACATGCGTTAATGCTCATAATCCGCCTTGTTTTTCTCATCATTCTGTCCTGCAGCACCTCTTCTCATTCACTTCAGGTTTTACACTCAATATATAACACACTAAAGAAAAGGGAAAAAGTGGAAAAGCATAATAGGGCCACTTTCAAATTCGGCTCAGAGACCGAAATCCACACAGGAGATCTGAAAGGAAAACAAAGAGACCTCACACAGTAAGCTTAGCTGTTGTTGGGTCACGTCTAACCAGAGGGCCCGCATACATATCGGAGAGTTGTGGTCCAAACACACAACTTCACACTCATCACAGCAGGTGTCAGTCTGTGGCCAACAGCTATGTTCTTAAGCTCTGACTTTTGTTTCCATGAACATCGTACCAGGAGCCAAACAGACTCCCACACGCTAACGCAATCCTTCGCCGGGATCGCTCTGAAATGCCCTCAGACCGAGCGGCTCTGGATGGATGTCAGGATGTGACGGCATGAGCTGTCAACACTGCGGCTGTTGTTGTTGTTGTTGCTGTGCATACACTAAACTCAAATAAATAATAACTGAGCCGTGTCATCTGAGGTATGATTTCACGCTGTTACAGGACAAGATGACAACTATTGTGTTTGGGTATGACAAGTTGGATTTCTTTCATGAGCATGTGTGTGTTCATAAAACATGTATGATATGTTTGGCGTGTTGTTTACAGACAGAATGCATTTAAGTTAGGAGGGGGAACAATTCATCACTCTCCACTGACCTTTTATAGTGACCAGAGACTGTAAATAAGAAGAGGATGTAGTCTGTGAGACGTCAAACAATGGTTTGTGCACTGACGTTTTGAAGCCTTGAGTATTTTGCCCATTTAGAGTCAAATAGACCATAAAGCAGAGTATGCTTTAGCAAAGGCTTACTGTGATTGACAGGTCTCCACCAGTGACGTCACTCCCCTGCATTCCCAATATGGTAACTTCCGTTCATCGGTTGCAAGAAAAACAACATGGCGACGTCCGTTTCCAAGATGGCGACGGCGAAATTGCCAAACTCGAGGCTTCAAAACATCAATCAACAATCCAATGGATGACATCAGGATGACTACGTCCACTTCCTATATCCGGTCTTTGATTGTGGCTTGATTTTTCCCCTCTGGTGGGCATTGTTTATGAAGCGTTGCACTCTCTCTCAATAGTTGCTGTCTGCAAGTCCACATTGTAGTTTCAGAACAAAGAGACCGTCAAAAAGCAATAAAAGCTTCTCAAACAAGGGCTTTGAAACACATCTATTATTCCTTTAGCGTGTATAATCTTTGATTTTTTTTTAAAATATTGGTGTGCATTTATAGCTGCACACATTAGAAGATCTTGAAACTATAATTATCAATCCTATTTGCGTATATTTGCTGATTTTTTGTGATGTAAAAAGCCAATAAATAACTTGTTAAAGAAACTATAGTTATCAAAAAAAAATAACAAAGGCTAGCTTGACAATTTCCTTGGCTTTCCTGGGCCAAGGTTGAAGAGGAGACATGCTTACAAAGGCACACCTTGAGCCTCCATAAAACTTTAAACTGCTGTCTTGCCCACCGTGATGAATAATGGCTTTGTTGTCCTTGGTTGCAAAAACCATTCTTGCCTCAGAAAACAGAAAAGCGTCCAGATAGATTTATTTTAAAAGCCACCAGGAAACTGGAAGCTGCACTCAGGCTGCACAGCCAGTCCCTCTGATAAAAAAAAAAATGAAATCCATTCTGGAATTATGCAAGTTGAGCAGTTGGAGGACACATTGCTTTGGTGAGCACTCGCCAAACGCTCCATTGCAGCCACTGATTACACAGCATTTAAAGTTAAAGGTTTGGATAGAAAGGCTGCTGGCACAGAAAATCGACCTGGCTAAGAGATGTCTACATGTGTCAGTGAATGCAGCCTGTTTTGATGCTGCCTCTTTATTGGCAACCCCTCTCTGTGTTTTAACATTACGCCAACAAACAAATGGATTTTCTCCGCCCAAAGTGCAATATCGCTGTGTCTAAGTAAGATCTAATTGTCCTCTATTACGGATTCCTTCCAGACCATCTATATTTGGCCCTAAAGGTTTTAAAGATGAGGCTGCTGAGCTGGCCTTGTGTGGTTCATTTTTTCTAATTGTCAACAAAATCAACAAGAGTCCTTTTTGCAATGCGTTTACACCGGCTGAGATGCCAAATTGGAACAGGAGCATAAAGTAGTGGGACCAATTGAAATTTACAATGTTTACTGAGGGAATAAATCAAGAGAGAAGTAGAGTCATTTTCTCATAGACTTCTATACAACCAGAGGAGTCGCCCCCTGATGGACACTAGAGAGAATGCAGGTTGAAGACACTTCAGCATTGGCTTCAGTGCCTGAGTCAGACAATTACCTGATGATGTGTTGCTATTGGCGTAGTGATATTTAAACCTAACTGGTCATTGAAATTCAGCAATAAGTATTTATAAACGTGTATAGCAGCATTGCTGTCACGGCTGTTAACGAAAAGACGAAAACCAACGATGAATGGATCTTACTAACACGTATTATCTGTGTTCAGTCATTTCCTCAAACACTGCAACAAATGTGTATTAATCCACAGCTGAAAGTAGTCCTCAACAAATGCACTATTTACTATTGTTTGAGAAGTGCTTTCAAAAATCTACAGCCTCCAGCTATTTAGGTACATTAATTAGCCTTATTCTTAATAATTGACTTCAGTTGGAAGTTGGAAAGTATTGAGAGACGGAATAACAAATTGGGATATTCTGACAATATCAGAGATTTACAATATATATATTGTATTGCAGTGGAGGCAGGAATCACTATTGAACATCAGTATCGATAATTCATTGTGAGTTTGATCTTCTCTACTGAAGAAGTTTAAGTATTTACAAATGTACTTTTTTTTTTTTTTTTTTTTTTTTTACAAATGTACTTTCCCTCAACTTCTACCGTCTACTTCTATTTCAGGCAGCGATTTCTCACCCCATCTCTCCAGAGAAGGAACATACAGGGAGATATTCATATGTGAAGACAAAAACAGACAGCCCAGCTGGAGCAGGAGTTTTTTACCAGTCACATGAAGAGTTGTAGCCCTCGCCACAAATGCAACATGTCTTGTCTCAGCGTTGCATTCTGGTCTATGGAGGCAGCTGTCAGTGTGACGCTGTTATCTCTGCCTCTCCGTGATGGATTTCTCCCTGTATCATCGCTGAGCGCCGGTGAAAATAGTTCGTCTGGAAAGAAGCCTCTCCTCTTTGATTCGGAGGGGCTGACGCCGAGAGCTGACATTTACTGTTGATGTTATATATAGTTGAAGATATTTCTGCTGTCAGGCCTCATTGTATCTGCTCTGGAAATATCTTGACACGAGATCAGAGTCTTCATGACTGGCCCTGTTATCCAGAGAAATACAATAAAAACATTACATAAAAATGGGACCAGAAGTGCAGGCTGTATCAGAGGGTTTGGTTGTTTTCTTTCCCTGCTTTTTTCAGTATTTTAGGTATAAAATGTCACTGAATTTAAGCCAGTGGGGCTCCTCCGCAGCAGTTTAATGTGAATACTGGTTTGGAGGAGCACAAGTGCAGAAGTGACCCTTTATTACAGGTTAGAAAAAGGCATAAATGGCTGGTGTGATCACAGAGGGCCGGCAGATTGATCCACTCGGAGTCACCTCTGCACTCCATGTTGAAACAAATTACCACTGAGGCTGAATCTGTCCCAGTGCTGAAATGCCACTGACATGGGGCATCAGAAAAAACAATATGTTAAACCAGTTAAACCAAGTCCTGTTATCACCAGAGGTCCACTCATACTGTTTGTCTGAGCATAAAATGTGTAAGTTAAGAGGATGAGCTGAGATAGATAACTGCTGGAGATGACATGACTGCATCCTCCAAGTACATAAAACAAAGATTTACTAAATAAATTGTTGACAATTGTTTTTTGTATTACAAGTTTTCTGAAAATGTTTGTTTTAATATGCAAATGAAGCATTAAATATGTGCTCATTGTCATACATTTCCAGATCATAAATCTGAACATTGGATAAAGTCAGGTTCAAATTTCTTGTTTCATTTTGTTGACATATTAAAGGCAAAGGTTTTTACAGAAGGCATTATGGATATCATCTTTGTATCACTCCATAAATCTGAAACTATTGTCAGCAGCCATAAAAACACACTTTTCTCATTGTCTTTAGTGAGTGCATGTTGTTTAAATCAGTTTATGAATAATATATGAACAAACTCCTCTGTAAAAACCTTCAGAATATAGAGAGGAATGAAACTGTTACTGGAGGAGGTTTACAGAAGCTCCTGTTTTAGTGAAACAGAATTTGGCCCAATCAGTGACTCATCAATTTTTAAGACGTTTAATATGTGAAACATTATTGTTTTCTCCTATATTCTAAATTTAAAACATAAATCTTACAGAAATGTGATTTTTTTTTTATTATTAACTGTATTATGCTTATTTAAACCACAAATATACCTTGAAACATTGACTGTGAAATCAGAAGCAGCTGATGATAATTTGGTTAAATCCTGATTTGGGATCTTGCCATTAGATGATTACAGTTTCCCCAGATATACCTATATGAGTGTGAAGATCTTTCCAAACTGTATTTCACAGGTCTTGACCACCGGCTATCAGATGTAAGCGTCTGTCTCCTCAGTCCCACAAACCCACTAAACTCTCCTAATGACCCGTGTGCCTCACCTGAGTTCAAAAGGCTTTGATCTCTGCCGCCCAAACGAAGTGAACTAAAGGAGTAAACACTCCAGACTTCAAGCAAACAGCTCCAAGTATGGATTTTGTGGACGAGAGCTGCTGGGATGAGTAGATTTACGGTACAGTATACACCCATCTCTCAGCAGGATCTCCACGCTGCTGCAGAATGTGATGAGGGGGCGTTCAGACTCGGCACAGCGAGGGCCGAACAGCAGCGATGCAGACTTCAAACACCAGCAGAACTCAAGCCAGGAGCTGATCAGGCGTGGCAGGGACACATGCATAGGAAAAGGTGTCAGATGTCAGCTACATACTGTAAAGTTAAACACCTGCTTCAAACAGATAGGGGGCAGGATTTAATCTCTACTACTGGGTCCATACAATCTACAGTTACAGTCATCAGTTATACATATATATATATATATATATATATATATATATATATATATATATATATATATATATATATATATATATATATATATAGTGGTATATATATTTTAGACTGTAATAGATTGTGTTTTAGTGGTATATAGTATATAAATAGTTCATTTTTTGGATTGAATCTTAAGTTGCAGAAACAAGAAAACGACTCAAAACTTCGTCTCGTCCTTCAGACAGCCAGGAGACGACCACGCCGCAAGGAGAGCGGGCTGTTTGGGTTTGTCCCCGGGATCAAACCCCCGGTGCTGAGGATTTATTCTGGTGGAGTTCCAGTTGACTGCTAGCTGTCTTTGCCCCCTGACTCACAATCGTCTCTCGAGGGACAAGTGGTATTACAAGAAAGTGCTCTACAAAGATTTCTCTGCAGCACAAAACATTGTCGTATCTGGCATCATGTCAAAACCGTCACTTTTTCATATTCTTTTGATAATGTTTGTTCATTCTTTGAATGTTTTAAACTCAAATTTAAGTTAAACATCACACCTTTAAAGTCACTAAATACAAGATCGGGATAACAGCGCAAAAAAAAACCTGAGGGGGAACCGGAGGGTGAGCGCTACGCTTCCACAACGTTACCGGCTGTAACCGCCGTTTAAGAGCAGCGCAAAGCGGTGAATGTGAGCTAACTAGTGGGTCACATAAACATGCACTAAAATGCAAGTTTGGTCAATAACGACAGAGAAACTCAGATTATAACACAAACAGTAGGAGAGCGACTTCATTCTCTGCTCAGGTAGATATTACTCCACTATATCTTTGATTAGCTTCTAGTTGTTTGCTGCTATAATAATGTTCTGAATCCCCTACATTGCACCTTTAAAATGAAAAAAAAAACTACTCTTACGTAATAAACCTCCTCTCTTTTCTTGATTTCCTATCAATTATAATCATTACATTCATACAATCTGACATGTTTGGGATTTTTGCGCAAGTCCTCTTGTGAAGTGCCCAATAAGCCGAACTCCTTCAAGGTCACAGCTTTCCTTCATATATGAAGCTACTGAGGCTGAATTAATACTTAAGAAAATCCTTGGTGTCTCAGAGTAGACGTCACACTGAAGCTCAATAAATGGTGAAAAATGCATAAAACTCTTGTTAAGTCTTAAACACTGGTAGGTGAAGTAAAAATGACACAATGTCATTCTGTGTATTGCATTTTCTTTAGTACTTTACATATAACGGGAAAATACAAGGGTTTATTTTCAAGAGAATACAGGAAATTGAACAGTGCTCTGTACATTAACATATTATTGTGAGTGTTGTGGTAACTTGGCACAGCCGACTAAGCCGTGCACGTCGTGCACAGTTTTCCATTGGGAGGGGGGAGCAGAAAGGTACAATTCAAGATGTTCAGTTACATGTTGTAAAAAGACTAAGTTTCTATTAGCAGCTTGAAGAAAATACAAAATGAGCAATATGTGCACCACACCGTCACCAAAGCAGCATTAAAAAAAAAGACTGAAAATGCACAGAGGAAGGGGAAGAAGGATGCCAACATTTCTGACAAATAAAAGTTTTTTTTGAGACGTGGGCGACATATTTACATACTGTGTCAGTAAATCAACAGGAAAAAGATAACCCCTATCAAAACAGTGTGTAAAGCTGCTATTAGATACTTGATCTGTCATAGAAGTGTGAGCAGACTGGGCTGACCACATTGACACTGAACAGCCAGGTTTAGTTTATAATCCTACATTCATCCTGAGAAACCATCATTTAAGGTTAAAATTTAAGCTGCTGCTACTCTTAATTTCATGGCGAGTCATGTTGATGCTGTGACTGAACGACGGGCTTGGACTGTCAAAAATAAAGTCTCATCTTGTCTTTAGATGTTAACACAGACTGAATATTATTAAACACTAGAATCAGGTCATTATTCATTTCAACCACATGAAACAAAGAGAGGGCATGCAGTAAACCAAATCTTTAAAGTCCCAATCCAGGATCAAATGTGAATCTATATACATGTAGAATATTCAATGTAGGTATGGTTTACTGATGGAAAATAATCTCATTGCAACTTCCAGATAAGTGAAAAATTAAATCCTGCTTTGCTCCAGTATTTACAATGTTGCTGTAAGCAAACCATTTCTATCTTCAGATCATATTTATCACTTTATCAGTTTTGCAGTCACTCATGGCCAGTTGATGAATAAGGAGCTCAGGAAACAGATCTTCACATTAAATATATAACAAATGTCTTTAATTCAGTGTTTTTCTTCAAATATAGAGCTGTTTTTTGTCTGACAGCGCTGCCTCAAGGAGAACAATTCTGGATTGGGTCTTTAAAATGGCTGAGGGGGCTAAAAAAGCAGTAAGGATGCTGATAAAATGTTTGAGTGACAGTTTTGAGTGACATTTGAGCTTACGCTCATTATCATCACAGAGGGAGCAAGTTAGTTTTCTCATAGGATCACCAAAATAAATTAGTTAACATAAAAGAAAAATCCAAGCCCTTAGATGCAGTATACAGTATTAAAATCAAAGTGACACGGAAACTAATTTCTTCTCACATGGTCGCTTCATTAGTCCTGAAAATAACTTGTTTTATGTGAGATCAGAGATTGAATAACATCGATCTTCGAAAGTCATCTCCAATCGTCTATTTAAAAGCATACACTTTGCTAACAGGACATCATAATTAAAATACTAGTAGCTCTGCTGTCATCATGCTCTCAGTTACTGGGATTCTGGCTGCTTCGCAATGTTTTGGTTGAAATCCCACTTGAGATATTCTTTGCGCTTTCTAAACTTACCAGATCTTTCCCTTTTCTGCTTTATTGTTGTTTAAAACCCCAAGACAGTAAACCCTCAAAAAAACAGCATCTAACACTTGCTGCACACCCAAATCTGAAAATCACAGTCTATCTGTGCTGTTTCCAATCAATTTGATTTGTCAGTGAATCCGATCAGCATCCTGAGATACTTTAACACTTCGTCACAACCACATCCACGGCTTCCACGCAGCTCATCTGAAAGTAGCAACACAACTGATTTTATTTGCTACAGGTCTAGTCCAAGCAAATCTGTGACCTCCAGATGTGAGTTCACTGGTATGGATAAAACTAAAAAAAGGCAATACATACATAGTTGAGGGTGTTTCAAAAACAGCATGAAAACATGGGATGGCCATGATTTGAATGATGGAGCAAAATCAATAATTTGTTCAGTGATCGTCTATTTGGGTGAGTGACATTTCCTGGAGTATTTAGAGGATCTGGTGTTCAGTGAGAATGTTTCCAACTAGTTCATTGTAAGTTTTTTTCATTTTCCCAAAGGCTAGAGGGCAGCCGAACTTGAAGAGGAGAAATATATCATCAAAAGATAAGATCTGTTACAATTCTGATGCATAGCAAAATCCTCATGTTCAACAGTCAAATGTGAAACCACTTTGTTAAAAAGCTACTGTTCTGTCTTGACGTTGCGGAGGGGAACCGTCTACTCACCACAAGACTTTTACTTTTTTGAGACTTCCACTCTCATCCCGCTCTTCTAGCTCTGAGTGAGCAACTGGTTGAACGTTCGTCCCTCGATACGGTATATACATAAACTAGAGAGGAATGTCTGCATGTATGTAGGCCTGACATGGCATGCGTGAAATGCATGATAACATATTTACTTTAGTCATGTGTATGAATGATTATATAATTACGATACAAACATTTACAAATTTGGAAAATAAGTTGATTGTGCCTCGAGATCCCCTTCCATGCAAAGAACATTAGATATCCTCACAATACACAAGTTTTCTTCTAATTTTACCGCATGCTGGAGATCAGCTGTAGTACTTTACATCTAACTACACTGTCTCTAGCCGTAGTGAGAAAACAGGGTGTCCGCTCTGATATAGGAAGTGACCTGTGACCATGTTTATAAGGCATTAGATTAGTTCAGGACCAATAGGACTAGTAGTAGGGCACTGCTTTTGACTACCTATGAAATGTAGAAAAAATGTAAGTAATGAACATGAGTACAAATAATGAGTGTGCTGCACCAAGAACAACAATGAAGAAAGTTTCGCCATTAAAAGAATGCTTTTCCTACTTTGGCAAAAACAAAAAATATCTTTTTTTAAAAGTAGCTTTCATGAGAGTCTTTGACAGTTTTTTTGTTCATCAAAGGCATCTTTGTTTGGAGTAGGTACAGTACTGCAGAGTCCCACTGAGCCAGCAAAAACACAGCCAATAGCAAACCTCTTCTACATTCCTGTCCATATCAGGCTTTCCCTAAAATAAAATCCTGAAAATAAGAGAGCTGGAGCAGCTCTCACCTCTGGCCGTGGCTCAGTATCCGAGTGAAACATGTTTCCTTTAGCCAAGATGGACAGATTTCTCCAGTGATTGAGATCCTCTGGTCAAGTCTTTGGCTTCCTTGCATTCTCCTCTGTGTGAGCGTGTATGAGATTACAGCACTGTGCAAACTAAATGGAACACACCCTAAACCAAAACAACAATTGGCCTTTTAGTCTGTGAAAAATTATCTTTCACTTAGGTGAAAAAGAGAAAAATAGAAAGGAACGTTTCTTTAGAATGCTGAGAGCTGTGCTTCACGCTGCACCTCCTGTCTCAGGCTATTTCTTTTATTCTGCGCATGTAATCATGCAGTTCCTCGGGGTCTTGAAAGCCCATATCCTGGCAAACCCACTGAATGTCCTCTTCATCTGCAATGGGGATGGAGTTATAGGGCAGCTCCTCCGTGGGAAGGGTGGTAAAGGTGGTAAACTTGACTCTCTTGCGCTTAGAGGTTGGTGAACTGGCCTCCTCGCCGTTCTCCTTCGTAGAGCCCCCGGAGCTGCCGTCGCCCCGCCCGTGCACCTGGCTTTGAACGCTAGTCTGCGAGCTGCCACTGCTGTGGTGGTCCCCATGGCAGCAAGTCTGTACGCCCTCCAGAGGGTTACTGGGACTTTCTACCGTCTGTGGTGACAGATCACACTGGGCCCTCAGTGGCTGGCCGTTTCCCAGGAACACCCAGTGGTGGGAATGGTCCATGTTGGCCTGACCCTCGGGCGGGATCCGCTTGTGGCGGTATTTGAGCACGAAGACGATGCAGTTGATGAGAAAGACTAAGATGGCCAGACAGAAGACTCCCAGTAGAGCGTACATGCCGATCTCAAGGTCAGTCATGTTGCGAGGAGAATGCACAAAGTCGTCTTCCTCCTCCTCCTCATCACTCTCAGTCGGTCGCTCCTGGTTGCTACTGGTGGGGAAATTTGTGTAATCAATGGGAACGCTGGCAGGCTGCTCATTAGACGTCTCATAAATTCTTCCACTGATGTTCGGATCAATGATTGGACGCCTTGTGACGGGCGCCAGCTCTATCTCGCCCTCGGTGGTTGCCTCTTCCTCAGAATCTTCCTCTGGGCCAAAGCGGACCTTGACATAAACTGGAGCAGATGCGATGACGCTTTTGCGTTTGGTCTTCTGGCAGGCCTCACAGATGGTCATCTCTAAACGGACCATCTCACCAGAGCCCTCCCCTTCTGCCACCAGCACAGGCCAACGTTGCTGAGGCTCCTGGGATACCGACACAACTCTGTCATCCAGTGTGGAGGCATTAAGGTTGTAGTCCTTAGGATCAAAGTAAGTCAGAGTGGCAGCTGTGTTGTCACTGAAAAGCATCCAGACGGACAAACTGGCCTCCTGTCAGATAAAAAGAGAAAAATACAGTTTAGATTGGCTGGTAAATAGAGGGGAAGAAATCACCAATTTGTGACTGGTTATTAGGCTCAGAACAGAATATTGCAGGGGTTATTGGTACTGTTGGCTTTGTGATTTTCACAAGAGAAAAGCAGTATTTACTTAATATCTCAACATATTGAAATGTAGCTATGAATATCCTTAAAAAGGGTAAGCAATGAAACATTCTCTTTGACCTTCATGAAGAACTTTTGCAATTAAAGCGGGGTTGATTACTTTATTAATACAGTCAAAATGATCAACGTTAAGGATTTTGCTGAGCATAAATTGCTTCCTGAGCTTTGAAAGTAAGAGAAAATCCAATTAGTGTGTGTGCCCAAAAAAAAACTGATGAAGAAAATGATGCTCACTAAGGAGAAACAACTTCAACATGTCTTCAGTTTAACTGTACAGAGTTACAGAGGTCTAGCAGTAATGGTGCAGCACAGGTTTACCCTTAGACTTCAAAGGGTTAAAATGCTGCCTAGTTTACATTGATGGATTATTGAACGCCCGACACACCCATTAAACATAAACCACTACAAAGAGACACAAAATAACTACAAAAATGAAAATGTGGCAAAATGACCACAAAGATACACACGATGACCACAAAGAGACACAAAGCATCTGCAAAGAGACACAAAATAATTACAACAAAATGCAAAAATGGGCAAAACAACCAAAAACATACACAAAAGACCCCAAAGAGACATTAACGACCACAAAAGAGACATTAACGACCACAAAGAGACATAAAAAGGCCACAAAGAGACATAAAAAGGCCACAAAGAGTAATAAAAAGACCACAGAGAGACACAAAATGACCAAAAAGTGACGCAAAATGCCTATAAAGAGACACAAAATTAGTACAAACAGGGGCAAAACAATGACAGAGAGACACAAAATGATCACAAAAGACAAGGTGACAAAGACAAACAAAACAAAGTGCGAATAAAAGTCGCTGGGGCCTTTTGAAGGACTGTTTCCAGGGACCCATTGTCTCATAATCATATCAGGCTGAGGGACAAATGTCGGGCAGGAAACTGATGAGGAGAGGAGTAGAGTAATGGAAAGGTAGGAAAGGTGATAACAATGCAATTCATATATATTAATATATTTGCTGATTATATCTGAAATGAAATAACATTCTGTTTTAATAACAAAGTAGAAGAAATTGTCAGAAATCTGTGACTTTGCCTTGTGTTTGTATCTTTCCCCAGAATATCTCAGTGATTCAGATGGCATTGTTTCATGGCATTGACCGTGATCAGAATAACTGTTCCCAACTGAGCCTTTGAAGATGTGGACTTGCTCCAATACATAAATCTCCAGAGCATTACTGAACATCCGCAGTACCCCGTGCTCGGTACAAGCCTCAAAACGCACACACGCCTCTGATGCACCACAGCAAAGCACTTTCAAGCACGGAGACAGGAATGACTGCGTTGTCCTGAAGGCTACAGCACAGACAGATAAGCCGTGTGCTTCCAATGATGAGCTCATGTCCAGTCTCTTTGTGTTTGTTGTGTGTGATCTCCTCATTTTCTATTTTCCATCCCTCTTCACTCGTCTATAGTTCCCTATGAAACCGGATAAATTGAATTCCTGCACAGCGGTTTCTTGATGACATTCATCTGCCGCAGAGTAAAAACCACCAACACCGGCGTCCCTGTAATCAAGGCTGCGTTTTTTGACGGCCCCCTTTGTTCACAGCTTGCTTAAGCATTGGCAACCAACCATTAGGAGAGCTGACAAAGAGTGAACATTTTCTTTCCAGAACACAGTCAGACCTTCTGAGGTTTCTTTTTCTTTGCAAAGGGCAGATGCACACACAGACTTTTCAGGACAAAAAACCCCTTCGGTCACATTTGTGAGAAGCCAACTCTGTTGTGACGATATCCCACTGAGAGCCAAACTTCTATCATCTCAGCATGACAGCATGAAGGCAGCCTTTGATATGGATGATTTAAATAATGCATTGAATGTGACGTATCTGTTTTTATGAGCTGACTCTGCTACGAAAGAGCTGATATAAGGAGAATCTAGAATTAACCCCCACCAATCAGTTATGTTGCAGTTTACGTCCATGTCTTTCAAAAATATGAACAAAGTCATCGTGTAATACTTTTAGACATTTTGTGTGAAGTTGTCTTAATTAAGTGTACATTCTTGAATTATGAATAAAAAATTGTATTGTGAGGACCTTTGGTGACAAAATCATATCAGTTCATCCTCCAAAAATGGGGGTTTTGCCAATGACAAAAAGATTGGCGCATGTTATTACATTACATTACAGTCATTTAGCAGACGCTTTTATCCAAAGAGACTTACAGGAAGTGTATTCAACATAGGTATTCAAGAGAACTACTAGTCACCAGAAGTCATAAGTGCATCTCCTTTCTTAAACAAGCATCTTAAAGCATAAACCAGAGCAAAAGTATAGTGCAGAGGCAAATTACTACGAAAACAATAAGTGCTACAGACNAACGAATAATACGAATAGGATAAGTGCAGTAAACTAATATGAATGCAATAAGTGCTACGAGGAAGGCTCAGGGTAGTGCTTCTTGAAGAGGTGAGTTTTCAGCCTGTGCCGAAAGATGGGCATCTTTATTAAATGCCGATCCAATGCAGGAAAGTTACGCATGTAAGAATGATGATCTTGTTTATTCTGGGGAAAAGCATTTCTAGAAAGAGAAGCTTTTTCAATGAAAAAAAGGCGACATAGGCTTCAAAGACCTGATGAGAGCCGTAATCTGTGCATTTCCATGAAGTAATGTGCATTAGGAGGGAAGTTTCCTACATCGGATGTCTCTCTGAGTGGTGCTTTAAGGCATCAGGGAACGTACATGTGGATGTAAATTGAACATTGCATTATAAAATATGCATATGCAGAAAAACACTCCCCTGGAAATATCATTCTGAGAAATTTGCATCGACTTGAGATGTGATAACACGATCCAGATTCATAAATACCTTATTAAGACGCTAATTTAAGCAGTGACACAGTGAGTTAGTCACATCCACAGAAAAGGTCCGTGTTGAACCGTCAAGTAGTGAAGCCTTTCAGTTCTAAAAAACTTGAACTCTGTCAAGTGGAATAGAGAATAATGCAACAGGACCTCGATTGTCCAACTCCCCCCACGTCCATAGTTTATGTGTTTCATTCATTTCCAGAGTAATAGAGGACATTTGGAAAGTTTGCCTGCGAAACAGAATCAAATGGCTTGAAATAGCTCCAGCACTCCTCTGAGAGCTTTACCGGCAAAGGAATTGGCTGCCTTTTATGGCCCGGCCTGGGAGAGCACTTAGGACAATACATTACAATAATTAAATTTCAAGGTGGCCAAGAAGCAGAAAGCAAGAAAAATTGGAATTTAATGCTCGCTTCTCCCTCACTGATGCCTGATGTGGTTGTCGTTGCATTTTTTGTAACTCGCGGGCCAATGAAAGGGCAACGCAGGGAAAGGACTCAGACGCACACACATTTCTCCCTCGGTGAAGCTGCCAATTAATTCCTTGCAGAGAATTTGCAGAGATCCTCACTCCTGTGTGAAGACACAGTGGCAAAGAAAGAAGCACAGATTCTGTTTTTTTTTTTGTTCCCGCCCAGACGTCTTCTTCTTCGCTTTGCAATAAAATCAATTGTGAGAAATGCATTTGGACGTATCAGAGGTACTTTGCCAGGCCGGGCTAATATGAAGGTTGTAATAAAACAGCACCAAGGATACTTATGAGTTCACTGCAGCTGCCTTTATCTGGCATCCTTGCTAACAACGCCGGCTGCCTGGAGCTTAAAAGATTTAGCTCGGAAATAATTTTATTACTTAGAAGTGAAACTGGTGCCTGTTTGTTGATATAGAGACACCGAGGGGATTTGCAAATAAACTTCATCTTACCACTCTGGAGACAGAAATAAGGAAACACACAGAGTATAAGTAAGGCATACGGAGCCACTATACTACATGTACATGCTACTGCAATTGGTAATACAGTGGTTAAATGTATATATGTATATGCTTTTAGGTTTGGACCTGAGGTGTTCAAACTGCGGTTTACTCTCCCTTTTTTGAATGGCCTGCGATTCATTATTTTAAAGCAAAATAAACAAGAATATTGCTTTAGCATCTTTCTCATAATTTCCATAGTATGAACAGTACACATCCTAGTTTAAATACTGAAGGTCGACTTCATAAAGTGAAATTATCTCTGTCTTAACCTCTTGGCACAGAAACCAATATTTTACCACTTCTGCCTGTTGTGTTTGTTACATCTTAATATTCGAGTTACAGATTTACATCTTACATTTGCGTCTTCCTTTTTTAAAGCAAAAAATATTTGTCATGCTTTGGTCAAATTTGAAGATTTGTGATGTTCCGCTTCCATAACATGTCTGCTTTTGCCTCATTTGCATATTCAAACATTACATTTCAGAAAACTTGCAATCCAAAAAAATACCCTATTCACCTGTAGTGTCTTCAAAAGGTATGTAAATCTGGCTTTAAACAGTATTTTCATATTTGTTCTGAAAATGTAGGATTTAGAGCACTTAGGTAGTGAAAAGAATACTTGGCAATGTTTTAACTTATTTACATATTTACTTACTTTACAGATTTAGATCACATCTTAATATTTTAAGTGGACATTCGGGACATGTTCTGTAATATTGAATTTTCTATGCCCCACAGAAACACAGAATTTATTGCAGTATAACTGTTTGAAAACTATGTATTCATTATTGTTTGGTGACTGGTAGTTTCCTGTATATAGTCGCCAATAAAAAAAGTTTGGCCACCGACCTCAAGTAGATCTGTGTTACATTTGTGACAATATTCTTTTTATTTGATTCAGCTGCTGAGATTCAACCAGGCTTTGATGTGTTATTTCATCAGAATAGGTCCTGAACATTATGTTTATTGCCAGAACTACTACAGTAAACACAGGCGCTGACACACTGGGTAACTTTTTTGCTAAAGTCCCCAATTAGGATGAATTTTTCAGTGAAATGGATCCGACTGGGCTCCAGCGTCATTATCATCCATCTGAGTCTGTGCTTTGAAAGTAGCCCGAGCGCTTGTTATTTACCTCAGGTAGACTGACGCTAACTTTACCATCAGCACAAACACACCTCGCCTTCATAAATATGTAGCAAGGGATGTCGGGCCGCCTGCATATTTTTTATGATATTGCGTTTGCCAAATACCAAAGCTGTCTGGAATATTCAAGGTGCATTTTAGAGTCTGATATCTCTTTATTTACTGTGGGAATTTGAAAGCTTTTTGTAAGGAGGACATTGCATTGATCTACACCCATGGAGACTCAACCATTACCATAACCATAACCATAACCTATATGCCTCATCCAACCCTAAATACACACACACGCTAAAGGCACAGGAGCTTCGAGAAACAATTGTAGCTCCCCTAGTTCAATACTTACATTAAGACAATAAGTTTTTGTGTTACAAGATCTCTGAAATTTGCCGTTAAAGGGGGGCTCTATTTTATTATTATGTGTTTATTTTCATACATTTCCAGAACAGAAATGTGAATATTGGATAAAGTCAGGTTCAAAGTTCTTGTTTCATTTTGTTGCCATATTAAAGTCATAGGTTTTTACAGAGGTAACTTTGGATATGTCTTTGTACTGTCAACAGCGTTAAAAAACAACAACTTTTCTCCATGTTTTTAGTAATAAATGTTGTATAAATCAGGTTATGAATGATATATGAACAAACCCCTCTGTAGAAACCTTCAGAATATAGAGAGGAATGAAGCTGTAAAGTTTGGTGTATGTAAGAGCTACTGAAGTGGAGATTTATGGATCAGAGTCTGAGAAAAAACTCATTTAGAGAAAACGTCCTTTAAAGATATGTTTAGTTAAATTACATACATGTTGAAGACACTACAGGTGAATAGGGTAAAAAAATAACTAATAGATATCAACATGAAACTTCACCAGTTGATTACTGACATTAACACAATAATTTTTTGTATTGCAAGTTTTCTGAAATGTTAGGTTTGAATATTCAAATGAGGCATTATCTAATGGTGACGATTGGTGAATTTAGGAGAAATCTACAGACGCAAATAGACAAAGAAGTAAAATAAATCTTTCCACAAGTCTGAAAGAAGATCAGTGCATGATTATGTTTTTACCTGTAATGTCTCCCCTTTTTTTAACACTCCAGTTACTCTTTCCACCACTAACATGAAGCAACATGTGCACATTAATCACTGACAGTATCAATAACTGGTCATGTCTCTTCCCCGTGTGGTGATGACTTATACCTGCTTTGGAGCCGTGAGTGTCTGGACGCCGGTTGCCTTGGCGACCATGGTGTGGCTGTTCCCGGGGCTGGGCTGCAGAGACAGGGTCAGGCCGGAGACGCCGTGAACTCTCATCTCGGTGATGGAGACCTTGTCGTCGGTGACGGAGAACGCAGACTCCCCCAACACCGCGTCCACTGCCAGCGGAGACTCCACCTGCAGAGACAAGACGCTCTTTTATTGTCTTTCTCCACATCACATCGTCTGAGTCGACAATAGACAACAGCTTTATTGTTTTTTTCTTTGAAGCTCATAAAGCCAATGACAAGCCCATTTTGGATTAAAGTGCTTTGTGCTGTTGTTGGTTCCAGTGCGTCTTGGATCCATACGTCAGCCTCTCTGTCTATCATCGTGAAAAGGCAAACACTCGAGATGGAATCCATCAGCAAACCAGACGGCTGGGTCCAATCTGCAGCAGACACACACTTTCAAAGTGACGGTTTAGCAGAAACACTTGTTGCCCATCTAAGTGTCACCACATGAAACACCAGAAGGATTTAAAAGGCTCTCTCACCTCCTCTGGTAATCCCAGTCTTTTGCCGGGCCTCTGCACCCGGCACTTTGAGCACCTTTCTTTTTTTAAAGATCATCATTTCACTTTGCCGATGCAACCAGAGGTCAGGAGGGACTTGAACAAAAGCAGAGCGCCGTTCAGCGAAGCAGTGGCCTTGGAGGAAAATCTGTTCCACCTTCATCTGGAGCAGCTTTTAAACTCCAGCTGGGTCTAAAAAGAAGCTAAGCTGGAGCAGTGAAGGGTTCGACAAGCTTCCCCAATCATCATCGACTGAAACCTACAATTCTGCTTCCAAACGTCATTGTAAACCTTACATTTGTTTGACTTTCAAGTTTAAAACTATAAATAAAATGACTGAAAATGTACCTGAAGCCTGTAATCTCAAAATAACCATTAATAAATGTTAAATTGATAGTTAATTCAACTATAATTTATAGTTCTTTCACTTTTAACAAACAACGCAATGATAATAAATGATGTTTATAACTTATTAGTAGTGGTAAAATGTTTGTTATTTTATCATTAGTTTGTATTATCATTATCTTTTGCATCACAGCTGATAAGTGACGATAATAAGATTCTGATTACATTATATATAATAAACTGTTTATCAAAAGTTTGTTGTTGCTGACGTTATAACATTATATATCCTATATTAAGTATTTTTTAATTACTACCATATGATTTGTAAAACATCTATAAACATGACATAGATAGATTTATTTAACAAAGTAGCTATCCAAATAATGTTCATAGATGCTTTACGATGTATTTATTAATACATTTATTTATTATTGATGGTTATTATAAAGTGTTAGCCTGTCAAAATGTTTTCTTATCATGTAGTCTGTTGTAATTTGTCATGTAAAGGTTTGAGCCAAACACATGCATCTGCAGGTGTCAGGTGGTTTTATTAATTTAGTGTTGGTACATTATGATCTCTGTTGTGCTCAATATAAACCCCTAATAAACACACACACACACACACACACACACACACACACACACACACACACACACACACACACACACACACACACACACACACACACACACACACAGTCTCTTTTTATTACGGCTCCTGTAGCTTGTTCTCTTGCTTACGCTGTTTAGTTGTTGTTAAAGAAATAATCTGCCAAAATTTGACAAAAACTTTCTTTCTTTTGTTCTCAACAGCATCTCGATTTTGCTCCTCCAAAACTACTCTACATGCCTATAGTTCTTGACACATTGTACTGACTAGCTTTTTCTGGAGCTCCACTTCAGAAACCTTCACTTAAAGTGCACTGTCCTACATGTGCAATATAAACTGAGCTTTATGGTGGAAGAGCAGCTTTATTGAAGGCTCTTTATTGCAGGAAAAGGGAACTTTCAGGGGTTAATCGGCCCAAATGAAACATTTCCTGGCACACTTTCACCCGTCTGTGATTAATCTTGCTCTCCCATTTTCAACTAAAAAAACTTGACATCCAATTGTGTAAGTTCCTGAACTAAAAGGTATGTCTGATGAGTGTTGAAAGCAGATCTAAAATCAATAAAAAGCAGCCGAGTATAAGCTCTACTCCTAAAATGGTTTAGAACCGAGTGCATAATGGCAGTAATCTGGCATTTGTCACAACATGATATCGCTCACCTTTGTGTTGCACGGCTACAAGAATGGTTTAATGCTCCATGCTAATGTCCTCTTTGTCTGCAGAGGTTAATGGTTGCATTGCAACAATCAAATAGTGGTGTCGGCTGAGTGAAAAACTCTCTTTGGCAGCTATTGGGGGCGCTAAACCTGCACAAACAAGAAATAAACAAACAAATTCCAAACTTTCCTCAAAAGGTGAGATGCACCTTCGACTGAGCTGCTCAGCACATAGCTTATCTGTGCTCCTGTGCTATTTGGACCTATTAAAACTAAGTAATATCCAGACATTTGGTGCAAAATTGAACCCTTTTTATGCAAATGAGCCTCATTGCAAAAGCAGTCCAATTCACAAAGATGAGCGCTGATAGTCACACGCTGTTAAAGTGGAATTATGAGTGTCCTCAGAGAGTTGGTGGTAACTGACGTGTTTCTGAGGGGTGTCACGCCCTCACTCTGCAGAGGTAATGGCAGCAGTGATAGCATCCTGGCAAAGGCCGCGTCATGCATGATTTTTGTCATACGTGAATTAAAAAAATCCAAAAAATAAGGTTCAAACAATTCATAGCATGACATTTTATGCATTTTTAGGCTAAATTTTTACCTCGAAATGGTTTCAGTTAGGTTTAAGCAACAAAGCAACTTAGTAAGATGTAGAAAAATATTATGGTTGGTTTAAAAAAAAGTACATAAACTAAGAAAAATGCAAATATTGTAACACATGGCATAAAATGGCATTGTAATTGCATATTGTGGAGACCAGTCTGAAACCTTGAGACGGTAGATAGTGGTTGTGATGTAAAGTTCACGGTGCTTTCAGCGGCTACAATCCAATTTTTGTAAATTCGTCCGTAAGTGTATCGCTGCCTACACGCTGCATTAATGTCAGGGCAAAGTGTTTTAAAAGTTAGAGTAGTTCAAAGTCTTGTTGGAAACGTTACAAAGCAGAAGAAAGTAGCCCTCCATACTGGTAAACGCTCCGGGGCTAAAAATAGGAGAACAAACTTTCTCACAGCAACAAAAATTCTGCAGTCAGGTTCCACTTTTATATGCATATTGTTTGGATGTGATGGATTAATGTGCCAGAAAGGAGAGTTATGGTTCACTGGGCGCACACTCTCACACACACAACCACACACATACACACTCACGCACACATACAAGTGTGCATGCAGAGCCCTAAGGCATGATAGTAAAAGGATGCATAAATAAACTTTTAAAGTTTCATGAGGACAACCCGGTTGCATGATGGATCGCTCTTACAGAACTACGGGAGCTTTTTCTGCAAAGACTTTGCATTAGCTTGATTGTGGAACTTGTTGTTTTTTTTTTTTTGGTTGGGTTTAGTTAATAGAAGTGAAGTGACCAGAATAGAGACAGGAAGATGTGTCCTCAGCAAAAATAAAGTTGGTTTCTGTATCAAAACACAAGAACGTAAATCCTATGAGGTCCGACAGAGTGAGACTTCGCCTTGAAAACTGTTTACCTACGATTTATTTTCTTCTATTTCACATTCCACTCCAGTGTGGCTGATATTTTCACAGGCCAATGAAACTAAAGTGGCTAAAAAGAAAATCTAATACTATTAAAAATCGATACTGGTGATGATGTACAAATGTCAAAAAACACGATTCAAAAACAGAGCACATTGTACCTCGATTGTCTAAATAAAAAGATGTAATCATAGAAACTAATCTCGCTCTGGGTTATGATCCCTGATGGAAATACAATATATTGTGCCGGCGTTTATTCCTGAGCTGTTGTGGATCCAATTTCAGGGATATTTAAGAAAAATCAGAACAGTTTGGTATCGATGCTTGAAGCTCCATCAGACTCTCCACACATAGACCCTCCGAGCGTGACATGGAGCTGGTTCATGCATGTTAGAGTTGTTTACTCTTAAACCCTAAATCTACCAGACAATGTTTCATTTTTTAAATCCAACAGGCACTTTTATAGAAACCTGGAATTATGATAAAAAAACAACAACACAATAACACATTTTTGGACAAATGCGGTACCCAGTGATATTTATAGATGTATAGGCTTATAGCAGTTGCCGCCTAAAGTTGCCAAAATACAAAAAAACGACTAAAAGACTAAAATAAAACATTAGAGGTGCACACTATGATTCATTCCTTCATATGACGTGCAAGTTTAAAGGATGCGCGTCTCCTTTTAGATGCTGGGTTACTCAAAGTTCATTTAAACACAACAGTTGGAACTGCACCCGAAATAATCACTTGTATCCCTGGGCCATGGTGCTGTTTTTGGAAATAAAGCACAGTGATGCTGAAAATGGACTCTTCTCACCTCTAAAAAAGTTTATATTAAGTTACAGATTATTTGTCATTGTTTGAAGAAAATAGTTTATTAGCAGGATATGACTCATGATACTAAAAGTTTGGGGTATTAAACTTAGTTGAAACTAAGCATGTTTGACAAGCCTTTTTTCCAGAGGCTAGTATATTTTCTTAATTATTTGCAAAGGTAGTGTCGGGTATTTACGTTATGCCACAAATGCCAAGATTGAGAAAAAGCTGCAAATTTGCTGATGTTTTCTGGTTTCGCTCATCACTGTCACTTTTTAACCAGGCATCCGGGTTAATTCAGAATTTCTATTTGAGTAAAAACAACGGAATTGTGCTCTGAGTTTAGCAGTATTATGTCTTTTTGATGATCAGGAAATTCAAGTTTTCAGAACTCATAATTTTTCTGTGTGAGACAAATTGTAATATGTTTTTTTTGAAGAATGTCACCACTGACACACATATTGTAGTAATGCAATTATATACATATTCCAATACTTAATAATTAATGGACAACAGGTTCAATCACCATTGTGTAACGTCCTTCTGGCAATAGATAGCCATTTAACAGAAATGTATTCAAATGAAAATCTTCCCACTTTAAAGCTATTAATTATTGGCACAAATTAGAGTCCCAGATGCTTCAGTCCAGAGCACAGAAAGGTCCATCTGCATCACAAGTACTATGTCTAAAAATAACTGTCTAAATAATTATTTATTCTACTGGCACTGATGCAGTCTTCTGTTTTTTTTTAAAGTTATACTTAGGGGAGAGAACTGCTGGCACGGGCAGAAAGAAAGAAAAGCTTCAAAACCGGCATTTGTCATATTAAAAATGAAAACCCAGGAGGGAAGATTTTCTCCCCAGACTGTTATTAATTTGTGATGTTTGTGATTTATTCCAGGGTGAATTTGCTGATGAAGTGCTGCAATTTAGTTTTTCATTTTCTCTCAAATTGCCTCATTTTCTTTTACCCCAGTTACTGATTTCCATGTTACCATGCTGCGAGCATGGATAAATATATGAGCAACCTCACAGCGGTTTGTCAGGACGTGATCCACCTCAGTGATAACCTGCTGGGGATGTTTATTTTACACAATGAGGGGATTTAACAACACTTGCAGTTACTTTTCAATAAAGAAAGATATGTTTGGTAAGGAAAGGATTATTTTTTTTAACTAGCTGATTACTTACATTAAGACAAATACTTTTTGTATAACAAGTTTTAGGATATGTTATGTTTAAATATGGAAATGAGGCATTAGCTTAATAAATATGTGCTTATTTTCATGCATTTACGGAAGTCAGGTTCAACATTCTTGTTTCATTTTGTTGACATATAAGAGTCATATGTTTTCACAGAGGGAATTTTGGATTTCTCTTTGCATCACTGCAAAATTCTGAAAATACTGTCAAAAGCCATACATTATTTCCCATGTGTTCAGTGATACAATGTTGTATAAATCAGTCTATGAATGATATCTGAACAAACCCCTCTGTAGAAACCTTCAGAATATAGAGAGGAATGAAGCTGTAAAGTTTGGTGTATGTAAGAGCTACTGAAGTGGAGATTTCTGGGTCAGAGTCTAAGAAATTTAGAGAAAACGGCCTTTAAAGATATGATTTGCAAAACACTACAGGTGAATGGGGTTAAAAAATGTACAAATAGATATCACCATAAAACTTCCCCAGTTGATTACTGACATTAAGACAATTGTTTTTTGTATTACAAGTTTAATTAAATGTTAAGTTTAAATATGCAAATGAAGCATTCACTTATTAAATATTTGCTTATTTTCATACATTTACGGAACATAAATGTGAACATTGGATAAAGCCAGGTTCAACATTCTTGTTTCATTTTTTGACAAATCAGAAATTGGATTTCTCTTTGCATCACTGCAAAGTTCAGAAAATCCTGTCAACAGCCAGTGTAGAAACATGATCCCTCACTGGCTTCCCACTCAAGAACGCTGTTGATGCGTTGTGCAGCCCTTCATTTCTTGAAAATGTAATTCATTTCTTTTTTTTTTTTTTTACATTTTACATACACCCCTTGTCAATGTGACTTTTAAGAAAAAAATTAATAAATCTGTTCCATTCATCAAACCAATTTCAACTATTCGGATCTCGTATCAGGGTTTATTTAAAATCCTAATTAAGGACAGGGTCAAAACTGGTGGAAGAAGAAAAAAAATATATATATTCTTGAGCTAAATCTATTCCTTTTACTTTTCAAAACACTTTCTCCCTCTCTGATGGTGAGAGATGATTAGCATATGAAAAGCCAGCACCTCCCGGCTATTTTGACCAAAAATTTGAACAATGTGGGATGAATATTGATTCACAGCTACACCGACGTAATGAATGATGAATGTGTTCCATGTCTGCCTTCCTGTCTGTCTGCCAGCGAGGAGAGGTCAGCTGTAGTTGTGTCGCTGCTTCCGGCCGAGCTCCCAGTTGGGTTCGTCATCGGCGCTGCAGGCACGGGAGGTGAAGTGAAGCACGAAAGCAGTTACACTTTACAAGCTCCTCACTAGGAGCTCCACCATCCGTCACTGCCGAGCGCTCGGGTTGTGTGTAATTCACTGATGCTTAAAAGGGACAGTACGCCCCCCCCCCAAAACAAATAATCAAAAACATATTTTTCTCTCCCTCTCACAGGTAGTGCTATTTCCGCCTGATATCAAAATAGAATTGTCACATTGTTACGCTCTGATTCCATCTTCGGTCTGACTTTGCTTCCACTGCTTCCACTTTAATCTATCCGCCTGAATCTAATGTTGTTTTAAGTCGCCGTGTAATGTGTTGCCATGACAACACACTTTGAACTAGCCTAAGATATTGGGGGATATTAAGAAGATATGTCGTATATGTCTAATTTATTTGTGAATCAAGAGGGTTATATTGAATTTATGACTATTATTAGGCAGCAGGAAAAACATTTGTTAATTGAGGGAACTATTCAGAGATGTATATACAGCATATAGACCTGGTGTCTGTCCTTGGTGGATTTGTGTACATTTTTTATATTACTTGTAAAGGTTAAATGTAGGAACTATTTTCTCTCAATCAACGAGGAAACTCACACCAAAACAATCTGGATTGATAAAAAGCACTACAGGTGAGAGGAGAAATATGTATTCTGGGGTGCACTGTCCCTTTAAGGAGAACAGGAGATCAATGATGATTCCACTGAGTTCCTCCACTAAACACTAAACTCATAACTTTCCTCACACTACATCATCCTTACCCTCACACACACGTCTTCTCAAACCTTCCTGTCAATGCATCATACTTTTGCTGAACAGGGCAACATGTCATTAGAGGATATATTCATGCAAACTGTAGATTTCATGGGCTCGTTGCACTATTTCCTGTGGTGGAAACACACCGGAGAAAAACAAGGCAGGCAGCGAGGCCTCCTCACACATCCACAGAACGATTCTCAGGTCAGTTTGTGGTCAAAACAAACCTCGAGAAGAGATCACGAACATGTTTGTTTTACCCTTTTTCTGCATAATGTGCTAATGGCAATTTAAATATTCAATTATGCATTAATTCTTCTATATTCTAAAAATAAACTTTAAAGTTTAAGTTGCACTCTGCGTTATGTTATGTATTTAAAATAGTAATATATAAGTAAATAAAACTATACTACAAAGTTGAGCAGCAGTAACAGTCATTCCCACTAACTGGGAGATTGGTAGGAAATATTATCAAACAGTATGAATCCAGCAGCATATAACAGTTTATTTTCTTGCTGCTGCTTGGTGTGAAGGCAGAGTGAAGTTTTTGTTTTTAAGGAATAAACACACAGCTTCATTTGAAATTCTCTTGGTGTGTAAATAAGAAAAATTGGAAGTAAATAACACACTACAAGTAAAGTCAAACGTGTTCCTTGTGCTTCTGAATAAATATTTTTCTACATTTTGGAAGTACAAATATAAGCGTACAGTAAATTTAGAGCAGTACTATATAGTACTAATTTAATAGAAATCACCCAGTTAATTACTTCCATTAAGAATTTTTTTACCTGAAATGTAATGTTTTGCTGTGGAAATAAGGCATTATCTTATTCACTTTGTGTTCATTTTCATACATTTCCATAAAAGAAATGTGAACATGAGATAAAGTCAAGTTCAAAAGTATTGTTTCATTTTGTTGACATATTAGAGTCAAATATCTCTTTGTATCACGCTATAAATCTGAATACTTTCAACAGCCATAAATGTTTTTAGTATTAAAATGTTGTATAAATCAGGCTATGAATGATATCTGAACAAACCCCTCTGTAGAAACCTTCAGAATATAGAGAGGAATGAAGCTGTAAAGTTTGGTGTATGTAAGAGCTACTGAAGTGGAGATTTATGGATCAGAGTCTGAGAAAAAACTCATTTAGAGAAAACGTCCTTTAAAGATATGTTTAGTTAAATTACATACATGTTGAAGACACTACAGGTGAATAGGGTAAAACGAATAGATATCAGCATGAAACTTCACCAGTTGATTACTGACATTAAGACTATTCATTTCTGTATTGCAAGTTTTCTGAAATATTACGTTTCATTATGCAAATGATAATGATAATGGTAACTTTTGGTGAATTTAGGAGAAATCTACAGATGCAAATAGACAAAGATTCCCGCAGAAGAATTGCCTGAAATCTCAAAAATTATGCATGAAAATGGATGTTTTTGCCTGTGGTGTCTTGCATTAATATACTATATTAAATTGCATTCTGAGTCAAACTCATAAAAACAGTTCACCTTGACGGCTTTGCCCCCGGTTGTTTTTGTATAATATATTTTGCTAGAATGCTTTTAATATTCAGCACACATGAAGGATGTATCAGACATGTGCACAACATCAATGAAGAAAACTCCAAACAAAATAATAAACTCCACAGTTCACAAGAAGAGCTCTAGCAAAAGAACCATGATGCATTTTTTTGTGATCTTACAGTAATTGACAGATCTGTTTAAGCTTTGACTCCAACAAGCTCTCTATCTCGTAGAATTTATTTTTCATTAAACCTCCCATCAGAGTAATTAACGATGACAAGCACCGACATGTTTCCTGCCTCTTTAAGCTTGTTTTGCTCAAAACACAAAAGTGCTTCTCTTCCAAGAGGATGAACTGATGAAATATGGACGTAACACCTCTCCAAACGCAGCGGGGGATAAAAAAACATGACCCCTGCTTTCAACTTTTACCGTCCTGTAAACTTTCATGCAATTACACAGCTTCCCACATTGCGGAGTAAGAGGGTGCAGCAGCTGCAGAATAAACCTCTGTGGAAAGGGTTCCCTCGACAGCTCCAGAGTCCTTTACAGTGTATCCAATGAAACTGTGACTTTCTTTGGGGATGTATTCAAAGAGGCTGTGATGTGGGAGTTTAAGAGATTATATCAGTTTTTAAAATGATGTAAAAATATTTGTCTGAGTTGTTTATATTTATTTAGATACATCTGTGGGAGAAACTTCTTGTTCTTTTACAGGTAACAAACCTCTAGTTTGTGTTTGTTTTTTTATGTGACACCATTTCACCAATAAATCATCAACAATTTGCTAGAATAAAACTTTGACATTGTAAGTTTCTGTAACCTACGGATACGTTGAAATCAGACGTTTCTGAGGCAAAAATATCTTTAAACCTGAATATCAAGGTAGTGGTTAACC
Source organism: Anoplopoma fimbria (assembly GCF_027596085.1). Taxonomy (NCBI): domain Eukaryota; kingdom Metazoa; phylum Chordata; class Actinopteri; order Perciformes; family Anoplopomatidae; genus Anoplopoma; species Anoplopoma fimbria. The sequence goes on along the minus strand of NC_072472.1, from coordinate 2,456,517 downwards.
AATCGTGGTGCTTTTGTAATTTTTTAAATGCCGTAATACACCCTGTCATGCTCCCCTGGTGGACTTCCACTGACTTTGTTTAGAAACGCAGTCAAGTCAAGAACGAATGTCAAGCAGGAGAAAAATACCCTTCCTCCAAAATGCAATCGTTTTGTAATGTTTGTAATATACCGTAGTTTTTAGGATGCCAGACTGAAATCATCTTTTTGTGGTAGTTATGCATCTCTCTAAAGTATTTTGTCAATTTCTGACCATTTTGTGTCTCTTTGTGGTAGTTTTGAGTATCTTTGTAGTTGCTTTGTGTCTTTTTTGGGGTAATTTTGTGTCACTTTGTGGTTGTTTTAGTTTTTCTGTTGCAGCTACTTTTGTGCGTCATTGTTTTGACCCTTTTTGGTGATGTTTAAGGTCTCTTTGTAGTTGTTTTTTGTCTCTTTGTAGACATTTTGGGTCTATTCGTTTTTTGACCCTTTTCATAGTCGTTGTGAGTCTCTTTGTAGTCGTTTTATGATTCTTTGTGGTCATTTTGGGTCTATTCCTGGCTGGTATGCTTCTCTTTGAGGGACATGTTATAGGTGAAGAAGAGTGGAACAGTTACCCATCCATGGCTGAGATACATACTATACAGTTTGACATCATCATTTTCCCATGAGATTTATAATTCTGTAGAAAAAACTCCAATCTATTCCCATTCTGCTGTGTTTTCTTTGGACGAGTGGTTGGTGTTTGCAGATATTAATTAAATAATCTCTGATCAGTGAATGAACAATGCATTGTGTCCAAGTCGGGCTCTTCACTGTGAGAAGCAGCTATTGTTCAGTAATCCTCTGGATTAAACCACTAACTCCCTCCAGGTTTGCTGAATTCTTAGAAAGTCATCACTCTGCCATGTAATGACAGGACACAAACACAGCCTTCACGGAAGATCTTCCATCTTTATAGTTTTACCTTTTAAACCGCAGATTTTTTCTCTTTTGTGTCTTCAATTAAACAAGTCTGTCAAATCTAACACAGGCACTTAATTCACCCAATAATCCTCCTCCGTCCAAAGAGAGGGAACTCAAATGGCTGTCTAGAATATTGCACAAAGTGAACAAAAGCTGCTCTTTTTCTGAGTTTATATTCATGAGCTGGTGGACAGTTTGAATCAGACTCCTAAGACTAATTCAAATCCTCTGAAAGACTGGAAATCTCAGTAGGGGGACTTTGTTGAGATCTATGCAGTTCACTTTCAGAAAATCTGCATAATAATATCTCTGTTCTTTGTAAAAGAGGCACTGCGAACTGGAGATATTTTACTGTAACTCCCTTGTAATTTGGTCTTTAAAGCCATCAATAATTCATCTGGCAGGGGTCTAATTTCTGTTTCCTTCATGGTGTTTAAAAGATGAGGCTGTTTTAAGTTGCAGCGCACATTTTCATTCATTCCTTCAAACCTACAGAGGCGGAGAAAAGATATGCTCCATATCAAAGTGATGCTATGATGCTGGACGTTGAAGGGTCTTTAATAAATTCACATGCAGATTGTATATTTATGGCAGAGCATTCTTTATACTATGACAACTTTTCTAAAATTTGATAGAATAAAATCGCAACATATCGCCTTAATTACATTATCACAATATATCGCAATATGTTGAATCGTAACCCCTGAATCATGATGTGTATTATATCACCAGATTTATGGCTTTTACATCACTTGACTTAGACATTATGAAGTGATGCCATGTCGGGAACTTTGACTTGTGAGTAAATGAGGAATGACAACCACCTGTATATTGTTGTGTAACAGACTAAAGTGATCCATAATCGATATTCGGCATCAAAAAAACATGATTGGGGCATCTGTAAAAGTTATATTTGCTCTTTTTTTCCCCTTTGTTTGTTATTCGTTGCACTACTACAGGTAAATATGCATAAACTGTTAGCAGCATGGCTCTGTGGTAATGTTGATCGATCCACCACTTGGTCCAGTCTCAAAATATCTTATATATATATATATATATATATATATATATATATATATATAAGTTAACAACTATCGGATTGGTCGCTATGAAGGTTTGTACCAACACGCTAAATTAAGATGGTGAATAGGCATCAGAAAGTTATAACTTCATCATCGTGAGCATGTTAGCATGCCAACATTAGTATTTGGCTCAAAAACCAACTCTATGTTGTTCTGGATCAATCCATTATCTTTTAAGTTGTTAGAGGGATGAAATAATAATAAAACACCTTATCAGTGTATTCATTTATTTATTTACAGATGCTATGAGTCAGCGTGGCAGATTAAGTCTGGTGTTAAATTGATGTATAATTATTCATACCCTTCAACAGATTACAAATGATCCATTGCGTATTTAAAATGATGGATTGGCGTTTTATATCTTTCCACCCTGTTTTGCCATCATTGGACGCATCCATCAGACGACCATTCATTCTCCTGACAGGATGAAACTGTGATCTTTCACGGTGATCAAAACTCTCGCCAACTTCTCTCCGTCCCCATAATTGACCAGTGAAGCGTCAGTAAATCACTGCCCAGGAGACATAACTTGAGCCGCTACCTTTCTTTTTAAAGACCTCCGAACCTGCATCGGCCGAGGCCTTTATATGCACTCTACTCACATAAAGGGATCTCTGACACTTCAAAAGCAGCATACACTTACAGGGAGACCAAAAGGTCTTTGTTTTATAACAGACACAGAAAAAAAAAGTAGAAAAATAAAGATGAGGGGGACAAAAAATACTTTGTAAACTTACAACTTTTGTGCTGTGTTCATAGTTTAAGCAAGGGGAATCCATTTAAAATTCAAGAGAGAAAACTTCCGCAAGCAAAAGTCCAGGACATCCGACTTGCTTTATGAATCAGTGCCATGCATATTAAAGTGGCTGCTTAGATCATTTATTTCCTGGGCCTTCAGTTCAGGTTTGAGTGGGTATGTTTACTCAAAAGGTTTGTGCTTTGTCTCATTGTGTCTCAAATTCACTTTGCCGATTTAAATTATTACCAAGGTCTCGGAACATATGAAATTTACCGGTTTTCAACTGACCGTGGGAAGAATGAAAACGTACGAGTCCGTCCATTGTTGACTAAAAGCTCTGTTTTCACTCTCTACTTTTCCCTTTTAAGAGCTCGCCATGTGAATATGTTTTCTTTGACCCATTTATTGTCTATAGTCTCATCTCTCCCCTGTATCTACCCCAATGACTCCAGTCACGATGCTCATGCAAATGTATCTGGATGAGTAACGTCACGTGAGATGATTTACAACGCAATATGGATGACCCTTCCTTGTTGTTGGTCCACTAACTGGTCGTTTTGTTCTTAGTCAGCTAAAGTCCCTGTAGTTGATATGTTTTTTGATGCTGAATGACTTATTTCCAAGAAATACATGAGCACATCTCTGGTAAACACAAGAATCAAAGTGGTGTTTTGTGTCAATCTTTGTGGTGAAACTCAGTTTTACGAACTCAATAATGACAAATTGTTTAAGTAACAAAGAATTTCTTTGGTCGAGGACTGACTTACAGCGCTACAACAAAAACAAAGGCCACAAAGGTTAGAAAAGTTGTTGAAAAAATGTAATAATTCACAATCATTTATCGGTTATATGTCCTAGTCCAGATAGGACGGCGTCTGTTTCTGGATTTAAACATCTGTCATCCTCTTAGGGACCACTGGATCATCATTCCCAAGGATAATTACAGCATTGTACTCCTCAAATACATTTCTAAGATCTGGAAATACGGCAAAATTCAGCAATGTCATCATAGTCAATCGAAGTGATGATCAAAACTATGAAAGTTAGACCCAAGTTGTAATTAAACCAGATGTTTCTTTAAAGCGATGCGTCAACAGTCTCTGAGAGAAAGCAGCATCTTTAGCCCCCGACAGCTGCTGTAAACTCAGAAAGAGTAATGAGCTCCAACTTTTAAATCTTCCTTCCTCATCTCTTTAACTCAACCTTCATTCTGTGTGTGGTAGCTGCCGGGGGTGCGTTTCGAGTGCACGCTCCTCACTCAGAGGCGTCATTTGTCATCATGAGACACTTCATTTTTAACTGCTGATTTATGTCTGACTCGCAGCAATGTGTTCTGTTTACCTTCAGCACGGTGGATCCCAGCTCCAGACCCACCAGCACCGTCCTGTCCACCAGCTCGGCGATCCGCGGGTCGGCCACCTTCAGCGAGTCCTGGACCAGGTCCGTGACGTCCACCTGCCAGTCGGGCCCCAGCATGGTGATGACCTGGTCGGTGCCCTCTGTGGAGGTGGTGTGGAACTGGGTCAGCACCTTCACCAGGGCCCGCTGGTACTGCAGGGTGCACCCACGGCTCACCCGGCGCTCGTCGTCTTCGTCGTCGACGTCGCTGTCTCTGGTGCTCCTTTGGATCGGGAGAAAATGGGGGGAATTATTGAATTACAGTGTCATGGATGAAGTAAAGAAAGGAGCAGCTTTCCTGAATCACTCATGAATATTGTGGGTGCCAGTTTCAGGTAGATGAGTTTCCCCCCCAAGATGAGGCAATGCTTTGAAAGCTTGAGAAGCTATAATCAATGCCAGAATCTGTCCAAATGTGTCTGCAATCTGCCACCAATGAGATTGAGAACCCCTCACGAAAACATTAAAAGCCTAAAACCATCAGCGATCATAACCAGCCGCTTCTTTAAAACCGAGCAGCTGCTGCTAAATGATGCTCAGCGCTGAGACGCGACGCTACGTCTCGATGTGAGCCTTCTGCTCCTGAGGGTCTCCACTCATTATATCATTTGACAGTCGTAACAGGAGGAAACTCTGCACCTCTCCGCTCAAAGTTTTTGGACTGATGCCCTTCTTATTTCACAGGAGCCCTGGGCAGCGGGGTTAAACATGCCAGGTGCATCCCCCCCCACCGAGCACAATCTGCTCTACAGCAAGATGTATGAGTTACCCAACTACGCTCAGCAGGCCTGACAAGTCTGCCAGTTCCTCCTTATAAAGCACTCGTCTGCTTAATCATGGCTTTGACTTAACTATCTGAACGACTGGGGATTCAGGAGAAGCAGCGGGGCTGTCAGACTCTGACAGAGCACATCTCCCACCCGATGATTCAAGGTCCGCTCATTAGGAGAAACACTTCTGTCCCGAGGTGTCATCGACGTTCTGCATTCACTCGGTCAACAGCTAAGTGCATTGTTGCGTGCACCTCTCCACCTGTCCGACCTCCTGGGTCTGATTATTAATTCATCTTAGCATGCTTCCTCTCCAAACCTCATGCTTCCCCCCGATGCTCCTTTTTTTTCCACTTTCACAGTTCCAATGCAACTGTATTCCTTTTTCCTTCTTAGCAATAGTAGCGTTGTAAACAATGGATGATTTTTGGGATCATTCAGGAGCTCCTCTGCCGTGATCGGATGGTCTTACTATCCTTTTACCAAGCTTGGTTTTCAACCAAAGTTCTTGTATGTTCTAACGTATTTGGCAATACATTTATTCTGATTATGATTATAGTACCACATCATTCAGCCATCAGTGACTGTAAGGACGACTTATGAAAAAAAGGCTAAATAGAATAAAGAATATCTACAAAAACACTGTTTACGTCAGCAGCTCCAAAACATGTCGGCATAAATTTCCCAAATAGGCGTCATTTGGATTACCTGATCACATGTTGAGACTTGTATTGGATACTTTCTCATCTGAAGAATGTTTAAAGCTTAAGCTTACAAAAAAAATGTTGGCAAGTAAAGGATGATATACCTGGCGCTGATATGCAAAGTAATCACACTTATGCTCTTAAACGAAAGTGATGGTCCATAATGAGGCCATGCAGAAGCGCCCAGGTTCATCACAACTTTGCGTTGGCAGGTTATATGATTTGTAGGAATAAAGGCGCGTCCCTCTCTTGGATCATTGGAGGTAAGTTTATGTAGTTGTTCATTCATGCAACTTCACTTCATGAACCTCTTTCGCTCCGATAGAGCTCGGGTCGTGGACTTATCACTTCTGTGACGGTTGGTTGAATGTGTTACTTTGAAATGAATAAAAAATGCAAAGCTCTTTCACAGTCGCTGTGTCATTTTTGTAACACTGTGGCAAAGTCACTAGGAATTGAATACCATGAGAACAATTGCTTCGACAGGTGAAAAGCTCCAGAGGTTACATTATTCAGTGCAGTGATGCAGAGCATTGGTTCAAACCGCAGCTACGCATTGTGTCAAACAATAACAATACAAATAACATCAAAATATCACGCAGCTGCAACAACCTGGTCCTACTGCAGCAATTCAGCCATGTGGAGGGTTTCAATAATCCTGCATATGGATTCTCCCTCAAATATTATGTGCAAAATTTTATACATTTAATATAAAATATTAGACAATTAGCATCATTCCAGTTGAGATTGGACCATCTGGAGCATTTTCATTCATGCAAAGTGAAAATAAAAAATCGTCAGGACAAACCTTAATAACAATTACACTCATTTTTGTTGAAAATGATAACTTAATGAGCAGTTTTTAGCACGTGGCACTTCTCAACAGCAAGGTTGGTTCTTTGTGTGTTGGAGTTTTTTGTCAAAATAAATAAATAGAAGGATATTAATAGAAAAATAGTTTTTCATTACAAATTCTAGATCAGAGAAGAACATCTGAAGGACTTAAATAGTTTTAAATTTCAAAAGAAATTCCACCAATTTTTACACAATATTTTTTTCAAAATGAGGAGTACTTTCAACCCTTTGAATACAGTTGTAGAATGTTTCCTGTGGATTTCAGGTCACACTTTGAGACTACACATTTATAAACTCTTACCTGATCTTTTCTCTTCATTTCTCCTATCTTAACTCAAACTTAAATCTTATCTTATCATTTTATATCTTATCTTATATAATCATATATAACCATAACTAATCGTATTTAATCTTATTTTATCTTATCATTTTATATCTTATCTTATATAACCATATCTAACCATATCTAACCACATCTACTCTACTCTTATCTTATCATATCGTATCTTATCAAATCGTATGTAATCTTATCTTTTTTTATCTTGTCTTATCTTATCTTGTCTTATTTTATCTTATCTTATATCATCTCAAAAATTAACGTAATACAAGAAGACCCTGAGTTGGAAAACTGGAATGTAAAACTGATCTTAGTCATGATGCAATACATCTTCCGGTTCCTATTCTGCTCTCTTGCCTGGTTTCCATCTGGACTTCCCACTGGTCCTCTGTGTGCCTGAGACTGACAGAGTAGCTTCAGGTCATGTAGTTGCTGTTGTACTTTGGTAAGTGAGTTAACTCCACAGCAGACGCTGCGACCGCACACTCAGTTAAAAGTAGAGGAACAACCCGATGAGACAGCGTAAGACTCCCTATGACTCTGTCAAGGAGTTTTCAACTCTTGGCTCAGGTCAGAGAAAGTTTACCTCACTGAGTCTGTACCTGAAAATAAGGTTGATATTTTTTCTCCCCAAGAAGAATATTGTCTGTTCTTATTAGAGTCTCTGATACAAGCTGAAGCTTCAGTGCACACGGGCTGCCCGCCCGATTACACTTTCTTTCCTTTTTCAGAGCATGTTGCTGGATAATGCAGCCAGTGAGCAATTCTGCGACACTGTAGCAAAGGCCCACTGCAGGCCAGGAGACCTCGCTGTGCATGAAGGTACAGAATGTGTCACGTTGCAGAAGCGAAGGAACGTGGGATGGAAAGACTGCAACAGGAAGGAAAATAAAAGGGCTAAGGAGGCGAGGGAAATGAGTGTGGGAGGTTAGAGGTTGTGTAAAGGAGAGCCGGAGCCCTTATGAGAGGAAGCAAGAGAGGCTGAGTGATGGGAGGATTGAGAGGAGTTAATGAAAAGACAATAATTCATTCTAACAATCACAAAATGAAGCAGCTTTAGCAGTCTGATGCAGATAATCATCACGGTTTGGCGTGTGTTTGAGATGACTAACGAGCTACATCTGAGTTCTAACTTTGAGATATTATTTACAGTGCTTTGTGAAGCCTGTGCAAACATCATCTAATTCATTATCGCAGCGTTTCATAATGACTGTAAACAAACACGACCAAGGTCAAGACAAATAGAGCCCGCTATCTCATGCCAGTGCCGTTGTAAGTACTGGCGTTCCTCAGAATTAAGATGATTTGTCGTAAATCCTGATGCGCTCTGTCAGTTCTCTGCCGTGGTACAGTGGAGTCTGTCAGTCATTTTGGCAGTGGTCTTGTTCTGTTAATGGCAGACGTCCAGGTTGTTGTTTTGTAAGTCAAAAAGACGGGATATCTACGTTCGTAGATATCCCAAATTCATTGTCATTGGTATAACTATACGAACGCTGGAGGAGAACAGCCTGCAAAATAACATAATTCATGATGGGGTTACGGAAGTTTAGATAAAGAACAGGCCATGCTAATATTGTTAGAATAAAATCATTTGTAGAAATATTACAGTGGAAGCTGCAAAGGATTGTTTCTGACCCGTGTGATCCAAAATTTAAAATAACCCAAGAGAGTTGTAAATCCAAAAATACACTTAACAATGGCCTCTAAATGTATTTGCCTCTCACTGCTTGAAAAATGTATTTAAACATTTCTATTTAAAAAAATATAAATAACAAACAAAATCATTAAAGAAATGCACACAAGGTGCATACAGGTCAACGGTTGCCAGTGTCACTGATAATGGGGGTCAAACTCGTGTTGCGTTGCTCAGAATCATGGAAACATCTGCATTTCCATGGCAACAAAGCAATCTCAATCTACAGATGACGACCATGTGATCACAAAAGAGTGTGGACCATGATTGTGTTGTCAACATAAGAAAATGTGACATATCTGAAAACCACACACTGAGTGAGTCTATTAAATGTGGTGAATACATGTGTTCTTTGAGAGGAACGTGTTCCATAGTGATTCATGGAGAGCCGTGGCATCACCGACACTTTGACAAGAACAATAACCCCGCAATAAGACGTAAGCAGGAATGGATCTATTGTCTGTCAAGTTAAATATATTTTCAGTGCAAGCTTCACTAAGGCCTTCACCCTGCTGCTGTGATACTGCTACAGCTATGGATCAGGCAACAGAAAGACAAAAATACTGTATCGCATTCATCAAAAGATATGTCCAACACCTCGACCAGGAACATCAGTGAAAACACAAAGTCCTGTGGGAAGGCCAGTGTTGTCAGTATCAGCAGCTTCAACAGGCTGCATGGGGCTCCATTCAGAGTGATGGGAGCTGTCGTTGTCTGCAGATTCCTGATTCTGCAAAAAAAAACTAAAGCAAAGAAAATGACATTCCCTGGGTGAGTCCACATGACAGCATGCGAGTACGAAATGCTTCACCTGCAGTGAAATGAATTCTCTGGCCGGGCTGTGTGGTCTGGCAAAGCAGCCTGAAATAGCTCGAAAGGGGTCTTTGATTTTTTTGTTTTTCATGACTGCACAACACAAGATTGTAGAGATTAATGCTTCAGAGAAACAGACTTTAAACGCGTAGGGGCCTCTGACCAAGCTGCTGGATTTGACGAGTTAGGAGTGAGGACAGGCGGACTTTTGTTGAATAACAAAGGAAAATATCTTTATACAAGAAATATTACAACGTTAGACCTCTAGCAAACCCCGGTCTCTGGTAAACACTGGACGAACAGAGAACATTATTCAACATAACAAGGTCTGAATATCTCAGATATCTGATAAAAGCACATATATGATGACTCAAGTGCAGGGTTCTACTTTAAAAAGGACTGCATGGTGCTGAAGTCTGAATTCAAGACGCATTTTACATGTAAAAAAATGATACAACCCATTGAGGATCTTTGAAAAATGAGGCTAAGCAAGATGTTTTCCAAGCACTCTGGGTCATTTGCAATACGTTAATTCCTCAAACAGCTCCTTAAACACGCCATTTGTATTCAGGTTGGGTAGCAATAGATTCGGTCTACGGTGATGAACTCCAGCAGCCGCCCGCGTGAGTGTTAATGCTGCCATTAAACATTTCCTAAATAGGGAGGGGGGGGCTGTTTGTTACAGCTCCGTGCACGACAAGAATGCTGGAATATTTTTAATGAACCTGGGTTCCTAAAACGTAAGACCACATTTTTTCTCTTCGGGGGTCTTGGCTCGAACAACCTTAACGTCCCATTGGTGCCATTCTTTTCAACATCTAATGGTGTCATATTTCAAAGAGCTCATTCATTTTTTTATTGCCTGGATTTATTCTATTGACAAAAGCTTCTACTGTATAATATTGACATTAGGGCAAATATATCTGATTACTTACTCCATTGAGGGGAATTGTATCATAATATTGAAAAGATGTATTATTCACTGACCATGAGCTGAATGAGAGATTTAGTCTAAATTCCTCTCTCACAATATCCTAATGAAGTAAATATGGACAGTTGCATGAACTAAATGACTTCTTCTTGATCGTACAGCTACAACAACTCTGACCATCATTCTGAGTCCAGAGTAACACCTTAAATTACCTGCTTGTTAGTCCAAAAGCATCATTATCTCTCTGAAGGTACAACCAATATGCGTTCATAAAGCTTTTTCTGTGTCAAATTAAGTCTGCGTCTTGGACTTGTTGTCTAAAATGGGTTCTGATGGGTCTGACACGAACATGAAAACCTCGTGAATCAAATTTGTACTCGAGAGCCTCATTTCCCAGGGTACATTTCTGCTCCGTGCCTGAGCCGGAGAAGCTAATTGGTGCAAAACAAGCGACTACACATGAAATCCTGAGGAACACACACAGAGAAGGCTGGGCTGCATTTTATTTTTCTAATATTTAATACTGAGGGGTTCCATGCTCTTAGGATAATGAGTTCTCTGGTAATCATGAACACAAATAATAAGAAAAAACAAATGATACTGCATGTGTTTCATGTGGCTCTGTTGGCTTTTACCAGAGGGTTTACTTAGGATGCTCCCTTGAAAAAGAACGGCTCTGCACTGCTCACACACAGAGGTTATTATTGATAACCCTCCTTCAGCCTTCCCCTCAGGTAAACACTGTCAGCGCTGTCAGCATGTTTGCCTTGGTTTGAACTGTTGGCACTGTTATCGCTTTGGCACAAAAAAACACATGACCAAAAAAATTGTAATGACAGAAATAAATATTCTGCATCACTGCCTGTCATTATGAGTCCATATTTAAAGTATTCAGGTTCATATTTCCTCACATCATGGTCTCAATCTTTCACTGGAGCAAGGGTTTTCTCCCACATCACGTTAGCTAGCTAGCTAACAGTGGCAAAACATGTCTGTGTCTATGTGATGACGTGTCACGTTGGCTGTGGTGTTATTCAAACGTACCTGATCATTGAAATTACGCAATTCAAATTTGACTATTTATACGTGTGAAATCTTAGAGGATATTTAAATATAAAAATTGTTTTGTTTATTACCCCGAAAAATGATTTGGAATTGAATCTAATCATTTGGCACCTCTGTGGCCCACTAGATGGCGCTGTGAGGCCAACCATAGCAGGTCTAAACCACTTCATTTTGAGCAAAGTTTGGAAGTGAGCACTATAACTGTCTGCGTACGACTACGGTTACCAACGTTAAAGTTGAGACAGGAAGTCGGACTGTCAGCTGTGATGAACTGGAAGTTTAGGTAATAATTTCACAGTTCATATTACATTTTTTCTTCGTAATAAGTTTGGCGTATCTGTCTTTACTTTCCCTGTCTTCAGTGATGTCGCCACATTCCCAAATCTCAGCAGTTCATTTGGAGATTTATATTTTTCATCTGTTCACAGATGGGAATGTAGCCATGAAAATATGACCGAAGCTGCATACAACTGTAACACTGCGCGCCCTCCAACGGTATCTGTGTTTGGATTCGAGCCTCACCTCCGGTCGGGCAGAATGGGAACCCTCCATCCTTTGATGAAGCTCAGATTGTTGTCGGAGAGTTCCACCTGCAGGGGGAGTTTGGGCACCCAGACGGTCAGCTCCAGCGGTGCGCTCAGGTGCTCGTAGCTGAAGATCACCCTGGCACTCATGGATCCCCGCGTCTCCTTCCCGTTGACGAACACGTAGTCGCAATTCATGGACACCTAGGACAGATCAGGGTCAGAAGTCAGAGACCATCTATATGTTAATGGTCACGCCGGTGGCGGAGGTTCTAAGTGATGTGTGATGATTTACAGCACGGTATGGATGCAGCTGTCCAAGCGGCAATTCATCACAGAGCCTTTCAAGGTTGACATTTTCAGCAGAGCAAATATAAAGCAAGGACCTCTTAGGTATTTGAACGTGATGTGAAAGTTTAGGGCACATAAACCATCTCTGCCAACACTTTCATTCAGTCTGAAAGAATCGGTTCACCAAAATGAATGAATATACGACCCTAAAGAGGTTTCACTAGGGGGTTTTACGAGCCGCGTCTCTGATATTGGAAAAACTAAATAACAGTAACCACAAACAATATCTTGGGTTGACCCAGGAACAACATTTATAGTTAATAAATGAAGGCTATTAACACTTATATATCTGAAAACCTACACTCATAAAACAACTAACTGCACAACAAGATACAACTAAGAATAATTGAGAGTATTTTCTTTGCAATTAAGGTGAAACAACTTGTATTTTGTATGTTAAAGGGTACATATGATACAGACTAACTTTTCCAGTAAAACAATTTGGGTATCTTGAGTGCGTACCAACCTTCACACTGTGAAATAAGATTACACAGTTTCTTTTTTCTTTGATCAGAAAACATGGGATTCAACAAGCCATTATTTACATATGACCTCTTGAGAACTTCCACAAAGTTAGCGGATGTGACAGGTTAAAAAACGAATGGTCAAACCGGATGCAGCACAGATATCCTAACTTTAAGTTCATAGTATGAGTCAAGACTCCAAAACAGTGGCTCCTACACTTCCCATAATGCACCTCCAAGGAACATTTTCTTATACTCTTTCTAAGACTTTTAGCCAGTGCAGACTAGATTTTCCTGCACCTTTGTTGAACCACAAAGATGTGACGCCATATGAAGCTGTGACATCTTTTTTTTTTTTTTAAACCCTCGTTGTGCAAAGGTGCTTTTTTTGGAGGGAGGGGCTTAAAGAGACAGGCGCTAAACCGGAGCGTTTCAGACAGAGGGTGAATAGAGTTTAAGACAGAAAGTAAGAGAAAAATAAAGTGGATTTCTTACGTTAAAGCATGTAAAAATGTTCTAGTAGCAACCCATAATACAAATTTGAATCCGAAAATGATTGACATGTCCCCTTTAATATTCAGCGCACTGTAGACCGGTGCTTCTCAGCCCCTCTGCCACTGACTCTGCAGGTTTTCATTCCATCCAAACACTACGGTGGCTGATTCCTGCAGCTTTAAACCAGAGACGCAGAACGAATCAGTGGAAATCAGCTGCTGCTGTGTTTGGTCAGAATGAAAAAGCCCACAGGCTCTCCAGCTCTGATGGCACAGTGCTGAGAGCCTCTGCTGTACACAATGCTTACTGGCTGTGTTCTGCTTATGCAGTCAAATTAGTGCTTCTTAGTAACCCAGTTACACATGTAAAGCATGCGTGCAGTGCAAATTAGGCATGCAAACCACGTCCAAACCCCACCACCTCTCAGCATAATGATCTATGAACAATTACACAGACACGTAATATATCAACAAAAGCTTTTAGCCAAATGCATCATTTATAAGATGAAGGCTGACGGCAGTGTGACATTTCACGTGAACTTTAGCTCAGAACACCTATGTGGCACATGAATTAACATATTCACCCTTCACGGGACATTCATGTAATGTGATATCATTTGTGTCGTGCGGGAAATGACTTCGAGCATGAATTCAATATATGGACATTTCTAAATTTAAGTCTGGGCAAGTGCCATTTTTAACTTAAAGCCATTCTTTAGCCTCGCCATCCAGTCAAAAATCTCCATCTCCGTTTGAATTATCATAAATACTTGTCCCCCTCTAACACTAAATTATTAACTGCAATGGGACTGGAGGGCTTTGCTTTTGGGCTCCCATTGAAGATTTATCTAGTGGTGGGAGGTAGCTGGCATTGTAATCAGAGGATCTAATCTCCCGCAAATGGAGGCCGGGCTGGCCAGTCTTCTCAGGGCTGGGGATTCATCATAACTGGGAGGAGGTCTGGGTAATATAATTCCTCCGTCCATGCACTAAGGCCGGAGTCGGGTGGAGAAGGGGAGGGGGTGGACGGACTTCTGAGGATGACAGTCTTTCCCTGTGGTTCCGTTAATGCAATTTTTGCAGGGTCTCGACCTCATGGGCGACCACAGCATCCAGTTGTTTTTTGTGTGTTATTGTTCTGTCTGCTCGTGTGCAGTCTTATCTGTATGAAGCGGGTTACAAAAGGCATGAGGGAAGAAGTAACTCAACACAATGACCCCGGCCACCTTGATTAATCACAGCACGGCTGGCTGCGTGCAGAGTCGAGAACATCTGCCTGACATGTTCTCCGTTCTACCCTAAAGCCACGCACACACACACACACGCACACACACACACACACACACACACACACACACACACACACTGAATAAAGGTGCCCGAGCTGCAGTGCCGCTTCGGCTCCTGCGGCTATTGCTGCTGATAAACTTGGCCGGCTAATTGCAAGTCAAAAGCTGTTAGCTACTGCGGGTATCAGTGGCCCTGTGGGTGCTCTCTGAGGAGGGCTTTCACACACTGAGCCGCCACATGCCGTCACACTGCCGCTAATGCGCTGTGGCACCTTCCCCGGTGCCAGCAGATTGCCTGGGTGGAGACGGATCATCGGGACAAGTGCAAGTGCTTCCTGCATCTGGTGGTGCACCGGTCACATGGTGCGGAGCCAAAGACGGGCTGGGTTAATAAAGGTGAGGACACCTAAGGAGCCGTCACAGATTCATCCTGTTTAATTATGATGTGACCGTCCTCTGTTCGTCCACATTCTCCAGCGATAGCAGTTAAACACTTTTGAACCTCCTCTTAGCGAAGCGCTGCATGTCGCTTAGCAGGTGGCTATATTTTTATGAGATGCTCATCCAATGAAGTTAACTGTAATCTTTTTTACATATTGTAGCAGGTTTAAGCAGCTAACAATGCTACGGTGATTTTAGCTGCATGTTTTATAAGTTAATAATCGTAGAACATTATTTTAATCACAGCAGATGTTATTCATTTTGTAGTTAATTTAACATGATAAAGGCTGCTGTCAATAAGTAAACTAACATTCTTTTTAACAGGCTTATAATTCAGTTCATTAATATAATTTGGTTCGTGTTGTAAGAACATGGTCATTGTAACTGATAATAATAATAATAATAATAATAATAATAATAATAATAATAATAATAATAATAATAATAATAATAATAATAATAATAATAATAATAATAAAAACAATGCTAATATATAAAGATTTAGTGCTCTCTTAAAAACTGAAAGCAGTCTATGAGAGCATTGAGAACTCATCATACGGGCGCTACCCCTTTAACTTATCACATTGTTTTCACATAGTCGCCTAATACATACAAAAATATCGATAATAGGCGTTTAAAAATGTTATAACCTCCAAACCAACATAACCTGATGACATCATTATATTTTGTCACACCTTATACAAATTCAAAAGCTCAAGTATTCCTCCAATGTTCCCTTTTAACAGAAAACCACCAATGAGCTGAAGAGCCTCTAGCAAACCAGGCTGAACAGAAAGTTAATCCTGACTGGTGCTGACATAACAACACTAATCTAAGATGATTTTTAGTCTCTTAGAGAAATGATTAGTGATTATGAGAGTGGATAATAAAAATACAAAGAAACACAAAACTAAGGCTGTACTTGTAAATTTACAACTGCATTAATTAACCAATACACACTCTGAATCAAATAAGTCAACATTCATCATAGGCTCTATAATGTGAGAAAGAATGTATAATTATATTGGCAACAAGAATGAGGATATGCAACTGCAGATGCTCTGACAGCATAGTTTATAAATCTCTCTCTCTCTCAATAATAGTTAAAAAAGTTAAAAATAGTTAAAATAGTTGTTGTTTTTTCTCTCTCTCTCTATAATATTTATATATATATATATACTTGTTTTATATATATATAGCTTGTCTTCTTTAATTTATAGAATATGTTGGACATTAAGCCTTTATTAGACAGCAGCAAAGGGATGACACGCTACATGGACCGAACTGGAACCCCAGTTGCCCCAATAGTAAGTGTTGTTGATCTACAAACAACCTGGAAACAAGGAAAAGAACTAAAAGGTCTTTAAAAAAATGGTAAAAAGAAAAGATTAAACCAAAATACAGATGCAGACAAAGGATCCAAAAATAGTTTCCGTGTTCTAGTGGCAATTCTCCTAACGGTGGTGAGAAATGAACACTGCTTAAAATCCAAAAATGAACAAACATGGTTATTTTTATTCCAGTTCTGCTTCTACACTCTGATTTTCTTCCAGTGTAGCAAACAGACTACGTATGCAGAGACGAGTGATCGTCTCACCCACGTTTCAGAGTCACAGACAACACATAACATAGAATAAATCGATGCAGAAGAAAAATGGAGCCATCTTGATGACATTCACATAATCATGCTGCCTGGTTTCCAAACAGAAAACTGCAAAATTATAATATTCACTGAATTAATTGCCACAATATTCTGCCAAGTGGAGTTTCCATTTAGGGATAACATATGTATGAAAGGAGCTCTTAATGAAAGCTGACATATGGCTAGCATTACTGGGATTGTGTCTTGGAGCTGTTTTGAAGCTTTTCTTCATGTGATGGATGCGCGCTGGCTTCAAGAGCAGTGCAACCAATGAGTTCATTTAGCTCTGTTAGCTAAATGAGCCAGCCCCCATTAGCCTGTTGTTGGTAGGATTAATGGTGTTGAGGGTCGTTGTGATCTGTTGTTCTGGAAAGATGAGACATTGGAGCCTTTTGGAAACAGTTTGGATGTAATTAAAAAATGAAATCTTCATCTTTTCATTTATTTCACATTGCAAAGCAGTGATCTGTATACTTTAAAGTTTTTTTTTGTCAGAATTATATATTAAAATTGTACTTCTAGTGGAACTTAGCCAAGGGCAACTCCATGGTAGGATGGAGGTCGAACTCTCAGAGACAGATATCTCAGCAAAAAAAACCCAATCAGTTGGACAGCTGAACATTACATCCTTCTGTAATTATTGCAGATCTCATTCCAAAACCAAAACCATTATGACCTTGCTACAAAAGCCTCCGTTCTGGTGAAAATGCCTTCCACAAGATTTGGGAGGCTGGCTGCAGGGATTTTGCTCCAATCCAGCCACAAGAGCATCAGTGAGGTCGGCCAGTATTGTTGGCCAGCAAGGCCTCGCTCATATGTGGGATTCCAGTTCATCCTCAGAGCTCCGTCCAGGCCAGTCAGTTCTTACACACCAAACTGGGATAACTAGTTCTTTATGGACTGGGGCACTCTAGTGTTGAAACAGGAAAGGGGCTCCGCAAAGGTTGCCACAAAGTTGGACGCACTCTAGTATCAATTTATACTGAAGTATTACAGCATTGGACATATTTTCGGCCTCTGCAAACAAGTTTCCATTGATACTACAGTTGAGGGTCACACTAAGGCTACAATCACATAAGGCCCAAATTTCACCCAGGAGACCGCTGTTCGTGTCCCATGTGAAATCAAAAGTTACTTCAAACGAGCGTTATCTGGGAAACATAACTAGAGGTTTCCCCCCCGACAGTAGGAAACAGTTGAAAACTTTATTTGTCTCATAATCAGTCATTTAAAATGTGAATTAATTCCTCAAACAGACTTTAGACGATTTATCATGTTTCACAAACCAAAACCAAAAACTGGCGGTGTTTCGAGATATTAATAAGTAAAGTTACACATCTTACTTTAGTTTATTTAACTAAGTTCACAGAAGAGCTATTTAAGTTAAATATGAGCAGAAATGAAAAGTCTTATTTAAGGAGTGATACAAAGTCAATAGTTATGATTTAGGAGTATCGTCTGTGTATCAGGGAACACTTCAACAACGTCAGTGGACCCTTAGAGACAATGAGCCTTTGAAACAGTGTTTTTCTTTCGGGATAATGGGCCGTTGGACTAATGGGACATTTTTCGGGCTACTAGGATTTTGGAATAAGTGGCTGTTTCGCGAATGGACCGTGCATCGTGTGAGGCGTTTCATGGCACAGATCCTGTACAGTGATTTCAAACATGAACCGTCTCGGCATAAAGATCAGATCTGCATCAGAAATATCAGAACCGAGCATTAAACCCTGTAATGTGTACAGAGCCGTATATATAAAAGTGTGGCAAGGAGGAAGGAGCCTTCAGCTAGGTACAGTGTGTGCGCAGGATGACACGGATGTAATGTGCAGACACAAGGGCTTATCTCTGCCTTCAGATGGGCTCTATGAGTCACAATGCCGGGGGGAGGATGATGAGTGGGGGGGTTTGGTCTCTGTTGCTCATGGCACCCCCTGACACACAGCCTTTTTCCTTTCTCAGCTTGTACAACTAGGGTGCATTTATAAAGTCTCCTGCACACACAAACACACACACACTCTGCACACACATACACACACTGTGTACACACACAGGATTGGCTTATCTGCTATAGGCTCTTGTTGCAAGCTGCAGTTATTTCCAAAGAAGAAAGCACTAGATAAATAAAGAAAAATACCAGTAAAGAAAATAGACAGCCTCTCACCTATTTTTACTCACTCAAGCTTTATTCAGGGAAAGAGTTTCGAAAATAATGTTATTTTAAATGCTGTCAAAGTTGCAGTCTCAAGTCAAGAGGTTAGCAGGAGATGAGGAGAGGTTCAAAGCTCCATGATGTCTGTATTTTGTACCACTCATCTCTAGTGCCACCATGCCACAACTAAAACAACCCAATCTGTGTGGTCGAGAAAAAAACAACTCCACCTTTTACTGTCCCCACTGTGAATCTTTCATTTCTGTGTTCTGGGGGACGCTTTATTGAACTGTCATGACTCGTGCGTTTCCCGGGCCTGAAGGGCTCATTTTAAATTAGCCGCGAATGTTCAATGGCAGAGGCACTGGAGCAAGCCCGCTCAATATCACATGGCCCAGCGCCTTGTCTTTAATGGATAATGAAATATGATAAACGATGTGCTGAGGCCAGCCATCCCAATGCAACACCTGTTCGTTTCTATTGGCAGCACAAAACACCCCAGCTTAACTGGAACCCTTCCCACATCAAGCCCAACGGACCCGGTGACGTCATCTTCACCCCTGTGGCGTAAGTACAAAAAGTCACCATGGAAGATAGTCTATTTATAGAATATATGCATTTTATACAGTTCTGACAAATATGGGGTCTTGTTACCCAAACTACATCTTCATTTGAAATATTTTAACAATGAAGTCATGCAAATGTAACTTTCGCAACAATAACAACAAGTTGTTTTTTAAAAATCTTAGACAATTTTCTCGTTTGGTATCGCTGGAAACTATAACTTCTGAGCTTTCTAATGCACCTAAACACACCTCGGCTCTAAACACAGTGTCCTGCTATAAACGAGGGGAAAAAGCAGTCAAACTTCACATCTTACAGTCACACCGACACAAATCTGTGTCCTCGACTAAATATTTCATCAATGCCGATGTTATTTTTTCTTAAAAATGTCAAATTCTACTTACTTTCGGTTCTACAGTTAAGTCAAGGCTGCCGGGAATTGTAGTGTGAGCCTTAGGAAGGACACAGCAGCCATCTTAGATTAGGTTTGACCAACTGAACCGAAGCAATTGCACAAGACAGGCCTTATATGGTATTCAGCTTGCACACACAAATCTGTGGATAACTCATAGAGATATTCAAAGAATCTCCATTTACTTTGAAATAGTAATGGAATTATGTTAACTTACAATCTAATCATGTACCTTAGCTTCATACCTTTCAAAGGAGCTCAGAAATATGCATATATGGTATATGATTGAAGAGAAATGCCTATTCCTTTCAGAGGGATATGGCTTATCAAATTAAAATGAACATATCTATATTGGAAAACCATCAGTGTAATTTATAGTTTTATTTGTTCTCCCTTCAGTATTGGAATTAATTGATTTTATCTGAAAGATAGCAGACAGTGTGAGGCAGCGACCATTAGAGTCAGCACTGTATATCAAAGTGAAAATATATTGGACAGACTGGTCTTTTTTTACAAGAACAGATACAGAACACACACACAACTGATATGATTGAAGTCAGTGTCTGATTTGGCCTCAGTCTGTAAAATCTACAATATAAACCTGCCTCTCCCGACCTTGAGGAGCTGCTAAACCACCGAGAAGGATTCCATTAGTTTTACTTGATATAATAGTTTTACTACTCAGTGAACAAAAAGCTTCGGCTTCAAATATAATAAATATTTATTTGTTGCAGTGAAAAACACCAGAATTGCTAAGGTCATTGGAAGATAGACAACAAAAAACTAGAGGATGTGAAACCTTTGGAGAAGAGTGTCATATTTTGAATGTAAAAATAATGAATTACAGATAAATGTATACGCCAAAGTACACATGCTTGATTTAATTCGGTTGTTACAATCAGATAAGCCAAAAGTTATTTTTAAACTAGGTGCTTTTTTGAAGAATAAATCTATGAAATGACAGATTTTCCTGTTTTGAGAGACAAGCCTGACAAGTTGAAGTTGCTGGTACTGTGAGTTTCCCTGAGGGCTGTCTCCCTCTGAGTGCAGTGTATTAACATGCTGCTCTGACTGGATTCAGAGTTTTTCAATAGCAGCGCAACCTTTTACTGTATATTAAAGGAGATGGGGTTAGAGAAATGTAATAAAGTCTAAACTGGTTTGAAAATACTGCTATCGTTTGTCAGATTCACTTGTGAAATTTCTAGGGGTGTAAAGTTAAAAGCAAAGGCTGTGTAAAATATATATAATATAAAATATTCACCCCTGTACACTTTTCATAAACGGGGAAATTAGCTATAGAGATGTTGGGAATTTTAACATTTTGTAGCCTCAAGTGGCCATTTGAGGAACTGCAGTTTCCCCTCATTTTTCAGCACCAGAGGTTGCCACTGGGTTTAAACTCTGTTATAGACAGTCAGAGATGGTTAATCGTTGGTACATCTTGCTACTGGTAGAATTCATTTGTTCACAAGCACATGCTTGGATAGTTAGCTTCAACCTCCTTGTAATTAGAAAATGGGTGTTAGACAGCAGGAACAATACGCACAATCAGCATCCTCCTCCTCCTCATCATGGAGCCATTGTTACCCTTTGTGTCCAACATTGATAAATGTGGAAGAAACAGTGATGATGGCAGCTTGTTTGGTCAGCATGTGAGACACCTTTGAGACATCTGACTGTTCGTCTCACAAAACCAAACAAAGAAGGAAATTAAACAAATCAAAAACGTGTTGTAACTGCCTTTTAGATTCAAACTTATTGTAGTTTACTTCATAAAAGCAAATAAAATGCAATACTTTCATTCTTCCTCCTCTCTCTCTTTATGGGATCCCCTTATTCTCTGTTTTTAGAAGTATAAGGAAAGGTTATTATATCAGTATTATTATAGGTTGCATGAGAGGAAACGGAGGGATAAGTTTGTTTTACATTTTTTTATAGAAATGACACACAGTATACGCTGTTCATGTCATCTCAGGTCGCGTCCCTCCTTAAACAATCACTAACAGTGCAAAAACCACACTTCAACACTTCACTGTGCTTCCTTTGCAATTATGCAATCTTCCTATAGTACAATCTATTATGATTGCAATTGACTGGGGGAAATAATAACGGCGTAATTACAGCCTCTAATGTGCTCTGCAAGTTGTTGTGATCCCACTTTAATTTATTTAATCAACCGACGGGACTTGATATTGTACCCTCTCAGTTTGGATCCCCCGTGAGCCTGACAGGTTCTAATGGACGCTGCTGTTATATCCGCCTTCAACACGCTGACAGTCAGCGAGCAACGAGACGCTGGGCTTTTCTCTGCAGCACATCAGGTGATCAAGGTGTCTTGTTTAAAGCAGTAGGTGCGGTGCTTCAAAAGGCATATGACGGAGCTTTTACCACTCCCTTGAAGCCATATTGATTTATATGCAGAGTTTTTACAAACATCCATTGATTTTATCTGAGGCACGAGGGAATAATCAAATCAGGAGTACATATGGAGCAGCCCAAAATGAAGTTTTTATGCTTTCCTGATGTTGAGACTGTGGGGATGGGCCACTCTCCGGTATTACTGGAAGAGTAAAGGGATTAGATTTTCTAAATTGACGTTTTGAGATTGAGAAAATCAGGTTTACTGTACCTTAACAATGTCTTCATTGGAGGACTTGCACTGCACAAAGGCTGAGACGTCAGTGACTGCTCCGTTCATCTCTATGGAGACCATCTTGACGGGAATGGCCACAGTGCGTCCGGTCAGGATGGCCGTGTTGATGATCTCAGTGTCCTACGGAGAGAGAAAAAGAAACAGACATTATATTCATGAAACAGTGTGAGGCAGAGAGTGATTCTCTTTGATATTTCATCAGCATTTCCTGATGTCCACTTTCAAAACCATTACCATGGAGCCTCACAGGTGAAACTCTCAGTGCCAGACCACAACTCATTCTACTGAGACGACTTTCATTGGATTTCATCAACTGACTTTTTTCATTTCAAGCTGGATGCAACTGAAATGTGACATAATTCATGGAAAAGTAATAATCTTAACCTTAATCATCCAAGGAAACCCATTTTCGAATGTGGTGAATCACAGCAATCAAGCTTCATTTTCGGCCACATAAAAGATGTGACATTTACGGTACAGTTGGTTTTAATAGGGCCACATAAGCACAAAGAGCAAAGAGAATTTCTCAGTTGCTCACTTCAGTGGATCTCTCCATTATAACTGAACTGCTACTCAGCAGTTTGGGGTTTATTAATAATTAATTAATATAAATAACAACCAGTGTATGAAAATAATCTTTAAAAAGAAAAAGAATTCATAAAAAAAAAAAGGAAAAGCCTCCCTTTTTGATAAAAGGTGTCTGGTACCTTATACTTACATATTGCTCTGTTTTTCCCTGAAGTTAATAGCTAAAAATCTGAATATCAACAGGGATCAAATGATGATGAGTCCAGCTGGTTGTACGCACTGAAAATTATAATCCTTGAATTTTGATGAACAAGGCCAACATTGTCATCCCATCTGCATTTATATTTTGAATGCACTGGAATGTAAAAAGCCAATTAAAATACACACCGGGCCTTCTGTTGCAGCTTGTATCAATTCATTATTTATTTTGCAATTCATGTTAGCTGCAAGAGGGTAACAAGTTTTCTCATTTGTGGCACACGAGAAGCCCAGGAGAGAGACCATGTATATTTACTGAAATCGAAAAAAGCACATTTAAATATCTGCCACACAACGCTTATCTTAAAGTCTTAATGAGGGTAGAGAATGTGGGACTATCTTCTCCCACTAGTTTTTTATGGGGTCCAACTCTTTGTTAATTCATTCAGGGAATATCATGCACAGACTCAGCATTTTGTTCTGTCATGGCATCGACTCTGTGTACCCTTGAAGGCTCTCTATGTGATATTCAGGGCATTAATATAAGTATTATAAGAACAATTTACTATGTTAAGATAACAAGAAAGAAGTCCACATCCCTCTGTGTAGGTCATTATCCAAGCTCCTCTGTGCTTTGTTGACATATGCGAAAAAATGTTAAGCATCAATGCAGAAAATAAAGGAGGACCCAGTATACAACCTTGGGGAACTCATTTTAGTACAGTGAGATAGCTGAAGCGGTTACTTTTCACACATTGAGACTTACCTAGAAAAAGACAATGTACACTAATGCTTTATCAGACCTTCCTTTGTTAATGAACCTCTGTTTGAGCTTGAGACAGATCAATAAATAAGGATGGAGAGCTCTGCTTTGTGTATAGGAATCAATAATATCAATCAAAACCTTCACTGCAGCAGTAAATAAGTTAAAAATAGTACTTAGAAACTCTTTGAACCAGTCAGCTTTATATTCCAAACTGATAAGTTATAGAAAAATGGTTGTGATTATTGAGAAACGTGACATCTCTTGCTGGAGGACTTATTGAAGGAATCTCATTACTGGGTAGGTTCACGTTAAACATATATGTAGTGCAGAATGGAAATGTGCAGCTACTTTCAGGTAATAAGGATCTAATCTGTCAGGGCCGGTAGCTGTTTGTCTATCTAGTTTTGACAACATTAATTAAACATTTCAACATAGCAGGAACCTTCTGAAACTTTAAACATGTGCTCCATACTGCGTGTTCTGGGATAGAAAATAAGATTTGGAAGCTTTCTAAACCCCTATCATAACTCCAACAGAGATCATCTCAAGTCCAATCAGAGCTTCAAACGGCCGCATTCTTTGTTTCTGTATAATAATCCATGCTTTGTGAATCCTTTGAAAATGGTCAGAAACATCAGAGGGCTTGATGACAATCACATCACCCAGATATGTTTTTGTCTCAGAGAAGCAAATTAATTTATTCTGACTGACTGACTGATGATGACTTTTTTTTATCATAAAGCAAAATCACTTCAACAAATTCAGTTCAATCTGCTTTTGTTCCTTAGGATATGCAGAGCAGCTTTGTTATTTTTTGGGTTGGTTTTTTTTTGGAAGGTTTATGAAACGTAGCCAATTTATGAGCTGCAAAGCACAGCAGACCTCTGTGGATAATTGACTGGACTCTGGGGCGAAATCCTAATTGAAAGACATCATCCCTAAACTACACTTGCTGTTTTGGCATCTGGTAAAAATAACGATACAAAACACTTTACAATTACACGTGTGCTACTCAGGGAGCACTAATTATTCTTACCTGAATTCAGCTCGAAACAAAATCAGTCATCACTGCACAGAGCTATCATTTCACTTAATTACTATCTTCTCTATGAAACAGCAAAACAGTTGTTAAATACTCGGTTTAATGTTATTCATACTAAACTTAATTAGTTTATTTAGGCTACATTGAATGTATTTTATTGTTTCCTTTTAGTAGGGCTTATTTGGGATTTGAGCTGGGGTCTTACCTATTTAAATAAATGTTTTCATTTACATAAATTACCTTAGACTACAGTCTATTTTTTTCCTAATCATCAAAATAGCTATGCATAAAATGTATTTTAATATATTAATACATCTTTTATATGTATATTTTTGTATGTATATATCCTCACTACTGTTGTTTTATTTTGAATTTAATGTAGCCTTTACAATTTCAATCTTATATGTACCTGCTGTGTATTTATACCTGCTGTTTTGTGCTATTACGTAATCTTTAGGTAATTACGTTTTATGTTTATTTATTTACAAATTGCGTTAAATTTAAATATATTAGACTGTTTATATATATGTATAGATTTTGTGAATATTCATCTTTAAACACATTAGACTGCCTTTATGTCTTTACTCATTCACAGGGTTTATTACACCAAAACTGACTTCTTGTCTAAACTGTGTTCACAGAATACAGTTAGTTCATTTCCTCGTGGTTCTTGTAATCCGCTGAGGTTACTCAGCGTGTTACACACTATTTCATGCTGAGTCGAACTTCTACCATTTGCACCTGCTTTTGAATAATGTAAAACTACACATTTTGCCAGATGTGTATCTTAATGAATGCACAAAGACATACATGTGAAAAATGTGACGCGTGACCTCAAGCTGCGTGGTTCGTGCAAAACAAAATATAATCTCTTATTTAACATCTTGTAGCGAGTGATGGAGTTTGAAAATCTGCCATAACCACTTCCCCAGTGCTCTGCATCATCCTTCCTGTTTCCCTCCCTCTTCAGCTCTCTCCCCCATAAAGAAGAATATCATGAGTAAGAGGGCTCTGGCTGCTTTGTGTTAACAGAGGCCTAAACTGTGTGGCGAGCCTCAGGGCTGATTTAACCTCACCGTTCCTTACACATTGTAAATCCACTGGTGATTCCACCCTTCTCTTCCCCCTTCCTCCCCTTTCTGCAGCAGGTCAACTGCAGCTGGAGCACAGTCTGTGGTCTGCCAACCATAAAACCCTCTCCTTCACTCTCTTCACTGTCGATTTACCAGCTCGTTTTCGCTCCCCGTCTCCCTCCTTCTTCACAAGTCTCAGTCGGAAGGAACCGTGGGGGTCCACACTCGACCGACTTCTCTGTCGCTTTGTTACACAAAACGCATCCTGTTTGTATTTTGGAGACTGAACCACTTCCCATCTCTTTAAATCAACAGTTTCTGGAAGCGCTGATCTGTTCTACACGCTCACAGTGGGTGTAAAGCACCGGCTGAAAAGCGCTGGATGGTTTGCATCCACTGCTGACCTTAAAACGGCAGTTATTCTACAGCAAGGAAAGTCAAAGGAAGTCCAGCTTGTCTTTTGTTACACAGTGTTTTCCCTTTCACTTGATTAATTTCAGTTTTAAATGCGTTAGCTCCGCGACCCAACAGCCCATTAAAAAGCCCTTGAGACCGATTGGTGGATTTATGAACGCACAGTGGTCATCTTCTCTACGCTATTAACATTCTGGAGTAAAACATAAAAACATCACTTCTGTATTTCAGAGCCGTATGGTGTTCTTGTTAAGGGCTGAGAGATAAGCACCGGCTGCAGGGTCCGAGCCTCAACTCTCATAGCCCAAACAGCAGTTATCACTGTTCCTCCGTTTAACAATCAATCATAGGTAATAAATCATTCACTTCACACAAAAATAGCCTCGAGGGCTGTTAAAAAGCACAATATGCAGGAGAGGTTAAACACAACTGCAACTAAGCAAAGCACAAAAGCATTACTGTCAGTATTCATTTCCCCATAGATATTAACACTGAAGCCACTGTTTAAATTTAGAAAACAAACAGCTGCAGCTTTAATTCATAGATTTTTTTTTCAAACTAAGTATTTCACAATCTTTTCATAAACTAACTAAGTATTTAACAATCTTTTCATAAACAAAACAAAGTATTTAACAATCTTTTTATAAACCTAACTAAGTATTTAACAATCTTTTTATAAACCTAACTAAGTATTTAACAATCTTTTTATAAACCTAACTAAGTATTTAACAATCTTTTCATAATGATCCCAAAGATTTCCCTTCAGATATCATACAAAACTGGTTGCATGAGGATACATTTCATACATTATATCAAGATGAACTCCAGTGGGTGAGAAAATATATATATAAATATATATTCAGAAGAGGGCATTAATTGGTGCTATTTTTCCAACCCGATCTTTACATAATCTACATCAATTCAATACAGCTCAGCATGATTATTAAGTTGATTTAAACTGATATTAGGATGCTGAGTGAAGTCATTACTTAACGTCCTGACTGTACGTCACACAACCTTGACACGAGACACCATCCCATTAAGCCTCTCAACAACCTGCCATAATGATAAAGTTGCTCTGTTTGCTCTGATAAGACCGAATGTTTTCTGTCCATCAATCATGTATAATGAGGAGTTACCATTGTTAAACTGTGTCACTTCTCCTGGTGGGGGGGGACTGAGACGTCCACTTTTGTTTTGACATAATTTACAATCCAATTAGTCATAGGGATTGAAATGATGGATTAAAGCTCATCTTTCCAGGCGACCACAGGTGACCATCTTGCGGGACATCTTGCGGGACCATCTTGCAGGAGTTTGAGGGTTAGTTAGACTCAGAAATCCTCTCTTTATGCCTTTTAACTGTGCATCGGAGCAGTCTGAGTTGATCTGAGTTGATCTCAAATTAGTTTTTTGAAGTGAAATGTGACTATTTATATCAATGAACAGAGTCAGTGGTACTTGATAGACTAATTGGAAGAATTCAGAGGATTCCCAGGGTGTGAAAACTTTCTGAAATGATCAAGTCTGACTAGTCTTTTTCCTTTCTTTCTATTTAAAAACAAATGTAGCCAAATCTTCTTTTTACAGCGACAAGGAGGACTTCTAATGTCGTTGAAATTCTCTGTCAACTAAAAATATTAGAGATGATAACAAAACCAGAACCCTTTTACTGTTCCGTCTAGCATTAACAAGAATCCTGTGCTTCAAGACTGCAGCTAAGAAGCATTAAAATCATACTGCAACACTAACTACCAAGTACTACAGAGTAGAGACATTTTACATTCTACAAGGGAGAGTCACGCAGGCAGAAATCTAATTCTGCGTCGCTGCTAAACACACCTTGGTTCAGGATGAACGCGACTCTCAAGTTTCTAGGGGACCGGAGATAAGAAGTGAACCTTCTGGTGCAACAGACGTACCGTACAAGTGAAGTCAGAACTGCTGCTCAAGTTTATTTAACGGAGCTTTAGATTAAGAACAGTTGTAATTATGCAAATGAATGGCGGTGAATGTGCTACTGACCAAACACTTCTTCCTGAAGAGTCTCAGAGCTGCAATAGAGAGCTGCAGGAATGAGTCCTTAAAGCCATGGAATTGTTCAGAATATTTACACTTCCTGTTCCATCGTCTCCAAGTGGTTTTTGAATTTGTTTTGGGTGAGATGACTGACAAAGTCTGTGGTTTAACACAAGCTGACGAGATTATAAGGTTTTGTTCTACGACATAAAATAGGTCAGTAAATCTGATAAGATTAGAAAAAAGTGTTTAAATAAGACGACTAAATCCTCCTCACTAGAACGCTAGTCCTCCTTTAGCTAAGTGGTAGAGACGTGAGGTCATGTGACTTAATCCTCCTCACTAGAACACTAGTCCTCCTTTAGCTAAGTGGTGGAGACGTGAGGTCATGTGACTAAACGTCCTCACTAGAACACTAGTCCTCCTTTAGTTTAGCGATGGAGAGCGAGTGACATCTACTCCTACACCGTCTACATCCAGTCTTCTATATTTTTTACTATGCACGGTAAATCTTAATGAGCAAATATCATGAGGGTTTGGACAATTTTCACTCAAACAAATTCAGAAGAAAGCAGGGAAGGTTTAGCCAGAGGTCCTCAGCACCTCTTGCTTGATTAATTTCCCTTTGTTCCCGTAATCTGTTTACTACTTTCACTAATTGCACTTTTCACAAGGTGAGGAGGAGAGACCCAATTAAAAGAGTAATAGATACCCAAGTGTTCCAGGATCAGTTGACTTTCCTAACAATCAGCAAGTCAAGATGTTGATTCGATTTACTTGTTTTGACGATCTGTCTGAATTATGTCATTATACATGATATTTACTTGTGCATGCAGTCATAAGGAAAGTTATTTAAAGCCTCAGCGTTGGTGTAGATAAAGTGGCCCTCAGGATTCATGATGAAAAGAGAACGAGTGGAAGCATCGTTAGTGGGATTGAATAACCTGGTAAGATCAGACCGATCTGTGATTATGAGAAACACAGCACGGAAACGGATTTCCCTCACAATCAGCACAAACATCTTGTTGTACTACTTGGGTGTCCTGAGCTGATACAAAGGTTACAGCCTGATCCATTTATTTTATGAGACAGATCTTCCACTGCCGCTCTTTACAAAGTTCCTAAAGGCTGCTCTCTGTTTTTATGACCCTAAACTGAGCAGCAAATTCTATTGGAATAAAATAGATTTAAGACATTTATTTGGCTTTTAAACTTTAATGGAATCATCATTGTTGTATTGTTGTATTGACATTGAATAGTGATATTGTTGTTTTGCGGTTTTGTTAAGCACTTTGAGCAGCATCTTTGCATGAAATGTGCAATACAAATGAAATAATTTATTTAAAGTATTATTACTCATATAATTTGTATTACTTTTATTATTGTTGTTTGTGCTATTATTATAACAATAATAATAACAATAAACGTGATTATAATAATTATTACAATAATAATATAATATGAATAATTGTAATAAATTATTAGTAGTATTAGTATTATTAATAATACAAATAATAATAATAATAATTATATCAATACTTATTATATTAATAATGTTTATATTAATAGTAATTATATTAATAATGTGTATATTATTATTATTAATGATTATTATATTAATCATAATTATATTAATAATAATTGTATTAATAATAATTGTATTAATAATAATGATTATACATATACTTTTAATAATAATTAAAATAATAATAATCATATCAATCATTGTAATTAAACTCTTACTACTTCTTCTACTACTACTACTAATAATCATAATAATACCCCAACTTATTTTAGTTAAAGATTACTCTAGGAGTTAAGCAAAACATTGTATATGCAGGAAAAACACTATACTATAAATAATAACCTAAATAACCTATATGTTTCTGAGTTGAATGATAATCACATCCACTCACCATGGCCAGAGGGATGATGGCCTGAATGTCTCGCTGCACCACCGTCAGCTCCGTCACCACCTTCTCTGAGTCCGGAGGCGGGTTCTGCCCCTTGTAGTCGATGTTCCAGTTGATCCTCCTGGTCACCGAGAGGCTGGTGAAGTTCTCCATCTCGAAGTCCAACTGCATCACCTCGACGTTGCCCAAAACGTCCCTGACAGAACCGTAAAAAAAAGCCAAAGTCAGCTGCTGCAACATATTTATGAAAGCGACAGAACAACTCTTTTAATGAAATCACCGACTGGATAGTTTTTAATTATTAAATATGCCAGTTTGCGAACTGTCGACACAATGCTCTGCAGTTATTTTTAAAGTTTTTCTTGAGTTGAATAAAGAGATAATGTATTCATGAAGGCTTCAACATGTGAAGCGCTGCAGCCGGAAGCCTTAGAGCCCAGTAGATACTTGTCAGATGATGTATTTTAGCATTTGTTCTTTATTCAAAGTAATATTCTACATCTGTGTATTTGAAGGCATGTCACAAAGGGCAGCATGTAATATACATACTTTTTCTTTTGTGCCAGATGATAGAAATGACCAATAACATAGTTTTTACATTGATGACAGTATTCACAATCAATATCCAGTGACGGATAAAAGCCAGTGTTTGGCTCTTCCTGTGTTGTGTAATCAATGTTATGTATTCAGTGATGAAATGAACGTCATAACATTTCAGTGTGATGTGTAGATCTCAGACTGACAGACACCAGGCAGTTAACATGGCAGAGATCTTAACGGTCACAGTGTGATGTTAACTCCAAGCTTCACCACAGACTTCCCTTTCTGAAATGTTACCGTTCTTCACTCACGTACATTTCGTTACTTGATGTAAAAAAACTAAATCGTAAAGATGTTCAGGTTTTGACGTAAATTTAAAAGCTTTAAAGAGACAATGCTCCGTTTCTGCTCGTGGTTTTGGTTAATATGATTCCGTTGTGCAGCCATTATGATAAGTGGTTTCGGTTCACACCTTTCTTGATTAAATGAAGTCACGGTGAAGAAGCTGAAACACTTTTGCAATCTGAATAATTCTCTTATGTTGCAATTTAATACCTTTAGTGCCCATAATCCCTGTTTGTCTGGTCGCAAACCCTGAATACAAATCCGTCTGTAAAAGTTAAATCATTTTCGGTACACAGAGCTTTACTAATGATTTATCATTGACCAGCTGAGAACAAAGCTACATCCATCTCGCTCAACTGTTCTTCCAAGTAGGTGTGTCTGAGCCTCTCTGCTTTTAACTACCCTTGATAGTTGCTGTTTTATTGTCAAAACTGGACTTAAATATGATTTTAACAAGAAAAATAAGAAGTGTGCATGTTGAAAATGTTCTCAAGTCAATCTGTAGAGAAAGTGTTGGTGTTGTACATTTCTGCAAGACACGGGATACATTTCCCTGTTTGTAAAAATGTTTTTCCGTGATTGCAATCCAGACAGGGATCACATTTCCCCTAAAAATATTTTTGCAGATAAACCTTCATCATGTCAGACATCTCCCCTGATGACCATTTATTTGTTCATTACTAATAAAAAATCTGATCTGACGTTGGACTTTTTATTTCTTTAGGTTTCATCACTTACGTCTCTGCTGTTGAGAGAGACGGTAAAACTAACGAGAAGTGACAGGTTTCTAATGGCCGTCCTGCTTACTTAGATGAAGTTATCATATCTCTGAATGAAAACAGTGTGCAGGTCTTGTCAATAAACAATCAGTGTTCTTTAATCTTGCTAGCTAGCTTCCATCTCAAGGCCCGAGTTTGGAGCTTGAGCGAGGGGATTGCAAATTTGGATCTGCCTCTAACTCTCAAATAACCGTAATTGCAGTGGCTGCAGATTCCCTCCTGGACAATCAATAGTTTTTTGGTCGCTAACCTGATTGCTCTGGTGGCCGTGCACATGAAATATGTGAGCATTCTCTCTTTTGTTTCTCTCTGCAGGGTGTAAAGACACCAAAGACTTCGGCTGGGAACTAGGTTTCACTGTTGCAGACATGCCGGTGATGCAGAGGCGATAACAGACTTCCTGTTATGAAGATCCTGCTTGTTGGGTTTGTAATCCTCGAGGTTCAACAAGCCTAAAATGTGAACTGTCTCATCGGTGGCGAAGGGGCAAATTAAATCCCTCTCCACCCGTGACGGGAAGCATCCCGCCCCAAAGCTCACCTTTAGCTGACAGTGAAGCGCTCGCCGTCTGTCCTGCACAAAAGCAAAGAACCCGGCCCACCATTCAGCCCTGAGAGCCCTTTAGTGAAAGCTGGCTGGAACTATCTGTACGAGCCTCCGCCCACAAACGGCTCCTCTCTGGGAACACCGTGATGAGATCTCAGCCTATTTGTCTCGACATCACTCACTGAAAACAAACACCCCCCCGTCTGTCTGTGACTCGCTAAAGCTGTCATCAATTACGGCCCACTGGAGTGAGTGCATGTACCGCCGCTCAATACAGTGTCGACTGCCACCGTGCTGGGGGGAAGGAAAAATGATGTTCACAATGCACTGATTTGGGTTAGAGGGAACGTTTTAGAGTGAAGGGTAAATTGAAAAAGAATGAATGTGGGGAAAAAAGGAAGAAAAATGACATTTCTCCTTCACATTTCAAGCAATGAGCCACAGTTACGGCTGACATTCTGACACAGCTTTAGAGATCCGAATGAGTGATGCGGTATTTACTAAAAAATCTTCTTCTTGTCTTTCTGCGTACGCTCTTATCAGGTTTTTATCACCTTACATTGCTTAACAGCATCAGCCAAACCCATGGCAGTTTTCCACTGTAGTCGGTGAGCGTTTCTCCTCTCCACAGCTCTAGTAGCTGCTGTGTTACAGTATGTCTTATTACATGTCCTTAGGGCATGTCAATGGGATTATAGGGTGACCTTTTCATCAGAATACTACATTATGCATGTGTTAGCTAATTAATGTCACCAGTTCCTATGGTTTCAGAAGACAAAAAGGGGAATAATCGCTCCACGAGGAAATGTGTTTTTACGAGCTTTCCTGTACTCTGTTCTCCATTATTTTCCATTATGAAAATGAACAATGTAAATACTTCATGTAGCTATTCCCTTCAGATTTGATATATGTAATATAGACATACATATATTACATATAAAACATGGATATATAAAGATATATAGATATTGATGTTGGACAAATAAAATACAACATAAATACAGTAGTTGGTGAAAACTTGAATAAGTGATTTCACACCAGAGGAGGAGAGGAAGGAGGAGGAAGGAAGTGAACATGGCTCAAAAAACAAATGTCCAGTCTTGTTTCCATGAAGTTAATGATGCACCGTCTATCTGCATAGCACAAAGTATATATATTTTAAAAGCTGTAGCTTGGGGCTTTTCTGGAGCTCAGGAGGATTTCATTCTTTGATCAGAGGTCTGTTTGAACTGATTAACAGGGAAGAGTTCATGGGATCAAAGCACCGCGAGGCAGAGCTCCAACAGCGATGGTGAACAGAGGGCTCAGAGCGCTCCACAATTAAAACAGGGATACACTTGCTTCTTAACCACATGTTCGCACCACCTAACACACCTGGAGGACGTCCACCACCAACGCTCTAAATCACCATGACAACGCGTCAAGACCGCATGAGTCTAAAACACTGACTTTTAAATGCATTTATAGCAAAATATGCTTTATTGAAGTAAAGTTTAAATGTAAAGGAACATTTATATAAATTCTGTGTGTTAAGCTGCAGTCTGTTAGCCTAGCTTAGCATAAGGAATGGAAGTCAAGGGGGAAAAGTCAGCCTGGTTCTGCCCATTGAAACATAAAGGCGTCAATATTGTAACTTCAAAATGTGCTCTAAATCTTTTTTCCTTGTTTCATCCCTTGTTTAACACTGAGTTATTCAGAAGTAAAAAAACACCTCATCCTATAAATGATGGGTTATTTCTGTTGTCCTGACTGTTGTTGTGGTGAAGCCACAGTGTTTTCAGGGAACATTATTCATGTGAAAGCCAACGACCGCAATCAATAATGCATTGGTTCATGTGGCGTTATCAACACACTGCTGTTGGAACGGGACCGTTCCAGATGGAGGGTCACAAAAGAATAAATACGGTGAATAATCCCAGCAATGACTGAAGAGAGATGTGATGGAGACACACGGGATAAGGAGAGAATAATAAAGAGAGGAGAGTGATGAAGAGATCAACGGAACGCCCCCAGGGGAAAACATTCTCACCTCATTTCCTCAGTTTCAGGTAATTTTGAGTAAACAAAGCCAGATGTACAAACAGAAGTGGTACTCAGATGTATTCAGCCATGATGCTGTGTGAGTTTGTCTGTGAGGGTGGGGGCTTTAAATAGTGTGCAGTTACTTATTTGCTGCCTAAATTTTGCACAAAAAGACTTGTGAATGAGAACAATTATTGAAGTTAAAAAACATATTAGAATTATTATTACTAAATTGAACTGGGTAATTAGGAAAATAATTGTCTTGAGAATTCTTGTATTTTGGGGCTCATTACTGCAAAGTCTGGGAGTCTGGAGCTGCTGCACATAGTTTCCTCCTGCAGAATGAGCTCCATGCTCTCAAACAATAAATAAAATAGGGTTGGACATTCTCTCTAGATAAAACAAACGAGGTGCTAAAAGTGTGATAACATAAACTGAACTATTAAGATACATAACACAGTCTATACAGTGTTGCAGGGATGAAATGCTGACTCATTTCTGGGTTTTAGGAATAAATAAAGAAGTGTGTTTTTACGTTTAATTGGTAGTAAATGCATTTATTTAGGATATCCTATTCTGAAAATATCGTTCAGAACGCTATGAAAGATATCTGGAATTTCAAGAAAGTTTGTAATTATGAAAATGAAAGCATAATACTGTAGTAACTCTGCCCAATAGGTGACCAGTCCTCACACTTTAACAACAAAATGCCATTTTGTCGAAACGACCTCATGAACGTTTTCTGTTCTGCTGCCTCTTTGGTTAAAATCTGGTTAAACGCTGTGTGAAGGATTCAAAGAAACACTGTGACAGTTCATGAATACATAAGAAGAAACAAGCCCAGACTTTTACAATCGATGGATTATTTCACTACAAACATACGTGTAATTTTAAGGATGCAACAATCGCATAAATATTCACAGAGCAGCTTTAACTTTAGGGAACTGATACAACATCAGGTCAGGAAAATAAACAGCTTAATAGAGCCCTCATGACCTTTTCCCACAACAATGAACAGCATTGAATGTTTTTGCCATTGACACAAAATAGACTACAGCGGAATCACTGGGTGATACGTTATAGATATTTATTACTTAAACCTTTATGAAATTCTGCACCATTTTGATACTAATAAAGACTTCATCCAGAGCTCCAAACAACCTATAATACCAATTTCACAACACTTCTGTACATTTCCACCAGAGAATCTTCAGAGGCAAGAGAGCTTTTTTTCATATAAAGAGATTTTACGCTCACATTCAATCATTTTGATGGGAGTGAAGCGTCATAACATGAAGCGGTCCGTGACTTCATGACTTTAGAAGGCTATTGTTTGGCTGTTTGGCTCTAGGTGGTCACAGAATCGACTGGGTTCTTGATAAAAATCGAGCGTGACACGTTGTTTCTCTATCCATGCTTGACCCCCTACTGGACATTTCACACATGGTGACAGGGTGGCAAAAATTACATGACATGGGTCACTAAA
Source organism: Anoplopoma fimbria (assembly GCF_027596085.1). Classification (NCBI taxonomy): domain Eukaryota; kingdom Metazoa; phylum Chordata; class Actinopteri; order Perciformes; family Anoplopomatidae; genus Anoplopoma; species Anoplopoma fimbria. The sequence continues at coordinate 2,420,526 of NC_072472.1, read as the reverse complement.
TATAGCAAGAAAGGCTGCCACCAAGGCGCTGGGAAGTAAACAAGAGAGGAATAGTGGATTTATTTTTCAGGTAAGGCCACTCTGTCTTCTTCCTCTCTGCCCTGTTTCTCCCAAAGCCATAGGGGAGTCCACAGGGAGGCCGATATTAAGACCAGCAGTCGCTGATGTCTCCAAGGCTCAGTGATAGCCAGCCTAACTCTCGTGCTGCAGCTCTTAATGAATTGAGCGCATCACATATTGTGATTTATGGTTGGAAAAATTTAGTTGCTTTCCCTCGGTGGAAGTGGCTCAAAGGAAGGCCAAACTGCACCAATACAAAGAAATCCATGAACAAACTGTGATTGATGTTCGCTGTGTTCCTGTGCAAGCAGCTGTTGAAAAGGACTAGTTGACTCCAATTCCAGAAACAAAAGGAGAAACTTATTTTCCCACCCACCGATGGTGGCATCCATGCAATGCATATAGTTTTATTTTTTGTATTTGCAGAGATTTCTTACACTACTTCAAATCAGTTGGGGTGAATGTAATTCTAGGTGTTACTTGAAGCAATCATCATTGTTTTTTTAATAATCTAACAGCAAACAGAAACAGCTTCTTGTTTTTTCTGGAGAAATCATAAACCTTACTGTCAATAGTTTCCATTGGAAACATTTTCTACCAAAAAAATAGTCCCTAAGGAAAGTATGGACAGAGACTATGGAAAGAAATGTTGCTGTTGAACTGTTCAAAATGTTTCACTGCTGTGAGGATTAAAAGTTTCCACCCTATTACCAATTAATCTTAATTGTATTGGAATGGGGGCAGATATGCTAAAATCAAAAGTTACGATATTGTAACCCCAGTTCTATGAGCACAAAATTGACCTTTTAACCTGCCTCTTCATATTCACGCCTATAATAACTGCTCCAATCATTTAGTTTGTGCTCCTAAAGCAGGCTACCAAATGCATTAATAGGCTGTTCACCATTTAGACAACATTGAGCTTGCAAATCACTGAGCAACTCTATTTTCACCATTAGCATAAAGTTGTATTTACCGTAGAATCGGCCCAGACAGAGTCCATTACAGTCCCGTCAGACACTGCAGGGCTGTGATTAGGTGTTTTTTAGTCCTTTGAGGAACGTGGCATAATTACTGCTCTTAGACAAGATCTCATCTCAAAGGTATTTTAATGCCCGCAGTCAAAATGGTTTACCTCATCACTCCAATGTGGACTGAATTACCAGCAGATGTAGTGAGACTAGGCAGATAAGATCTCCGTTCATTTAACGTTGTGCTATAAAGCAGAGGGTGCTTTAGTCACTCTGCTGTGGGCCAAAGCTCTATTTTATCTTCTGGAGCATTTACAAAGAACGGTGTATGCTTTTAAAAGCTGCCTTTAATCAGAGAGTGAACTATGGCTGTTACGCACAAGGAAACCTTTTTGGAGACCTTTTGTCCATTGTTAGGGAAGACAAATATCAGGGTGGGCAGGAATCAACAGCTGCAGCAGTGGGTTAGAGAGACGCAGTGTGTTCAGGCCCGGGGCGGTGGACTTACCCCTGTTTGACCGCTTTGTTCTTGTTCACATCGATGGTGGTGATGGAGTGCTTGGCGCCGGACTGAATCTCCCAGTCCACCTTCCACTGGGCGTTCTTCGATTTGGTCTCGAGCAGGTTCACTCCTTTCTTCGCTTTGACCCTGCAGGAAACAGCAAAGGGAAAAAAGAATGGAACAGGTTAAATATTTATTGTAGGAGAGGGGGTGATTTATGTCCAAGGTCAGAGGTGAGAGCCCTCCGTGTGCAGAAGACGTCATCCTTGTATTGCGTCATGGCAAAAGCAATTCCACAGATGAATCAATAACTGAGATGAATGAAGATGACAGGGCGATGATAGATGAGACCAAAAGACCAGAGAAGAGGACTTCAGGTAACAGAGTCCACTGGCGCTTCTGAAATCTAGCCTGCGATGCTTTTTACAGCATTAACAAAAATTCAACATTAAGATACTAAGCGAATTTCATATAAATAACATAGTAAATAATGTAGGATTTTCCGTATCAGGATACTGTGTCGACTCCCTCATCTCCTCTGAGAAAACATACTGCACAGGAGGGTCAGGGTCAGAACATTCTTTGCTCAAGGACACTTCAGCAGAGAGGGTGTTTGAACCTGGAACCCCCCCCTCATACTCCCTGCTGTCTCTTATTACTTCAGGTGTCAATTAGACCAGAGACTGAAATACACTGAGGAGACGATTATGAGTGCTGTGATAACTTATACATGCACGTCTTCAAAATGTAATGTTTTCATTTTATTTCATCCATTTCCACATAAATAAATAAACATTAATCACACGTAGATGCACGACACGTCACTTGATACATATTGAAGAGTCAAGCTTTCTCTTTTGGCATATATCTAGGGAATAAAAATATCACTGAACCTCATATACATATGTGTAATCATGCAAACATGTACGTTCTCGCTCACACATCTAAATGCACCGACCACAAACTACACCTTCTTATACATACATTCATTCATTTCTGTTCCTGCAGAGATTTTGCACGTGCACATACTGAACATGCATGTGTGTATACAGCACACACCCATAACGAACATGTAGATGCATAAATCTGTAGTTTCACATATATGTTCCGCCCACAGAAAGAACCCCAAATTTCCCCATGTTCCCAAACCCGTCTCCTCTGTGAGAACAGAAGTTAAGTACCATAAATGCATAAATAAATAGCTTCAAAAGAAGTAGAAAAAAGAGTAGCTGTAAAAGAGCTGTTCCAATATGCAGCGTCCGTATTGAAAGTGAACTCAGACTTGAACCTGAAACATCATAAGTTGAATATTGAAAAGAAGTAAATAGTGATTGTGACGCTGAGCAGGGTTTCAATATGCATATTGATGACAGCTCACCTAAAAGTAAGAGGCTGTTCAAAGCAGCGACGGATCATTTGAAATTTTCTGTCAGCTTGATAACAAACCAGCTCTGGCAGCTGTCCTTTGTGACTTTAGCCAGACGTGCTATTAAGGTGTCCACTGACAGAATACGAAGCAGCCGAGAGGAAAAAGCCCAAACAGAAAGCACTCAGTTATTATTGTGGTTCTGGTTATTGGACCACAGAGCCACGCCCGACTCCTGCACCGAGGCACGATGGAGACAAGCCGCCCGTCCACAGACGTGCACAGCAAATGGAGATTATTGATCTGATGGTCTCATTTTCATGAAATACAAGACAGGGATGAATTATTAACATATGTGGCTTTTGTTTGTCTGCCTTGTGCCTTCATGATAATTCATTCAAAACCAGACTGGGAGCTAAGTTAAAGGTCACATTTCACGCTCAATTCCAGGTTCATACTTGTGCTTGGGGTTTCTAGTAGAACGTGTTTACATGCTTTAATGTACAAAAAACACAGTATTTTTCTCGTAGTGTCTCTCTGAATGAACATGTATTCAGCCACAGTCTGAAACGCTCTGTTTCCGTGCCTTTCCCTTTAAACCCTCCTCCCTTTAAACCCCAGTCTTCTCTGATTGGTCTGCATTTCTGTCCTCACAGAGTCACTGCAGCTGTGGAATTATGAACTCCTCGGAGTTTAACAACACATCTACAGGTGACTGAATAGTCTGGACATCACCTACTTATGGAAGTCCTGACTACTCTTTCAAACGGCAGAGTATTTTCAACCCTGTCTCCTTCAAAATAAAGTTCCCATACAACTAAACTGCACTCTGTTATGTTTTGAGGGAAAAGTATTTTCTCCCATATTATCGTTACAGTTTTAAACTGTTTGAAACATATGGTTAACGTTGTAAAATTGAAGCAAACAAAACAAAAGACTGCTACACTATGACTTTTAGGTTTATGCAACAAAAGCACTTGGTTCGGTTTACTAAAACTTATCATGGTTTGCCTTTAAATTGAAATGTTTTTGTGATACACTAAAAGTAAATGTAATCCACGACAAAATGCTTTCCACCTCAAAATGTCATACCCAACACTGTTTCATTGTATGGGAATGTAATTATTTGTATATACATATATATGGGTGCGTTTCTCCGTTGATTGAGCATTTTGAAACTTTCACTCTACTCATAAAGCACCTATTCCGCTTCATATCAACACAAACATGGGAATCCCACTTTCTACATTGTGGTAACAGACACAAACATTTTCTTTTAAATACTGTATTAAACACAACATGATAATGACATGGAGAGTATCAGACAGTGTTTCCCAGAAGGTCACTGTTTCCAGCCGGCAAAGCTCTGGAGATCTTAATGATTCTGTCTTTACAGGAAAACACAATGACGCTTTATTTCTTCTCTTCTCTCGTCATCAGATCACTCGCCAGTATCTCATTAACATTCGGCTGATGTTTGAGACATCTTCCAGATCCTTCCATTTATTTCTTTGACAGATAAAAAATTCTGAGGTGTTTCCATTTGCTACGCTAACCTGCGCTCGGTGCATCGGCCATTCATCCATGATTCGTGAAAGCAATTGACTTTCAGCCGAAGCCGTCTTCGTTTCTTCAGCCGGAATAGTCACACGGCTCGATCTGCATTTTAATGTCAGCGACACAGATCTCAGTTTACTGCTGATAGCATTTACCAAAGTGATTAAGAAGAAGCTAATTATAACCATATGCCATATATCATTAAACAAGTACAAAACAAGTTGAATTTGACTCAACAAGTCCTGCAAACTTTCAATACTACAAACGACAGAATGACATGCAAACATGATCTGAGAGGATTATCACGTGAAAACCGACTACAGTATTGTAGATTAAATCTATGAAAACTGAACTTCATGAACCTCAAATCCTTTTCCAATTTGTGTGGAACAAACAGAAGGAGCAGTTTGTCATGGGTTTGCAGCCTGTGAAACATTGTTTCTTGTTATTGCAGCTCTTATTGTCCTCTTTCATCAAATCCCCCCACATTAGAGAACATACAGTAATCACCTCGCACAGCTCCGTCAGAGGGGGAGATGAAACGGAAATATGTAATGTTTAAGAAATCACCCTGATCAAGCGCGTCGCCTTTGATGCGAGTTGAAAAGGGGGAAACGTAACACCCTCAGCCTCTCTCTCTAAACGAGGTGACCCAGTTGCTGCTTGATCACTGTAGCTCGTAAAATACTGATCATAAGAGATGATAATCACGCATTATCGTAGGGCACAACTGCTTCTGGTCACGATGCAACCCTGGTGGGTAATACGTGATTTTATATTCATTACCTACACTCACCAGCAGCTTATAAAAGCCTCTACATATTCATGCTAATCTGTTTTAGAGAGCCTGCAAGTTGCACAGAACCAGTGCTTTTTTAATCAGACCGGCCTTTTTTCACAGGCTCTGGTTCATTTTTGCACCACAAATGAGAGGGGGATGAAGCGTTACCCACGGGAGGCGCCACATGAGTCGGGCTCCCCATTGAACAGTGTTAATGCTGATTAATGGAAAAAGCCGTGCAGCAGTAACTGGCAATAACACACGCCCCAAATTCTCAGAATCTCTGTGAGCCCTGCTGGCTGCTGCTGGGAAAGTGAAGAGGCAGCGTGAGCCACTTCAGCTAAGACAGAGCTATTACTTACTCATTCCACACAGATGCCTTCTGCCATGGCAACACCTATTAGACTCTGAGTTGGCAGGCGGACTGCTAAAAAGGAGAGCTTTTGGTCAACACGTTTGAAGGGCCAGATTTCTGAGCCTCCCCTGGGTGACCAGATTTAGTCTAGTATTTAGAGGTAGAGCAAACACTGCCAAACAGCATGAAATCAGGATGATGATTTTTGTAGTCTATCATATTATAAGACATTATCTATTAGAATATCTATTTGTCAACCAGCGCAGAGATTAGAAGAAAAAGTCATCACATGCTGGAGCTCTAAAGCATTTCTAAACATCCATCCGTCCATTAAATACAGTTTTAGTTGCTTGGCACAGACATGCAACTGGAGTTAAAGGTGCAACATGTCAGATCTGGCAACATGCTCCAAACTAATGTAAGGAGCAAAATGTCATCTCTACTCCTGGTTGCATACAATTTTAAATTTACAGTCATCAGTTATAAAAAAAAAAAGTCAAAAACTAACTAACAACAGAGCAAGAATAAGCTAAATTCGTCCCATTAGCCATCGGTCTGTTTACTGTGACACTAACAGGGGGCTGTATGATTAGATAGTTTAGATAGTTTCTTTTAAAACATACTTATTAATATACTTAATTATACTCGTTATACACATACAGTGCATTACAGATGCAAACCACCAGAAGTCCAACGCTACGATGTTATCAGGATACCTACGTCACGATACGATCTTAATACGATTTTAAACACTTAGTGATATGCTGAGTATTGTAATAACAAATATTGCTATTTATTACCCTTTTTCATCTGCAAATGATGTTTGTCAACATCTGTTTTACATAATAAGGTTAAGTTTTCCCTCGATTCATCTCACTTTATTGCAGCAAAATGGGTTCGTCGGTACAATGCTGTCACGCAAAATATCGTGATACTATGCTCAATCGTTCCAACCCATGACATGACATACATGACATGTGACTTCTGCATTTGACCCCTCCTAAGCATTTTAGAAGCAGTGTCTCCCTCAAGACACTTTGACATGGAGACAGTAGGAGTTGGGGATTGAACTGCCAACCTTTTACTCAAAGGACGACCCTGTTCTTCCCACTGAGCCACTGTTACCCAAATGTATTGTATTAAATACAAAGTGGCAGAAATGAGAAACGACTCGTATATTGTGTTTCATCCTCCAAGCCCCCAGAGGACTACTTCTTTGTCCTCTTACGTTGGACTGACAACAGTCTGGTGACTCTCTATCGCCTCCCGAGGTTCAACAATACAGGACGGGTCGGGGCTAGCTGGTTAGCATGCTAATTTCATTAGATATCTCTGCCACACTATACATCACCTCATCACATTCTCTTGTCGATATATCTTCATTGTTTGAATGTTTTAAAATAAATTCTGGCCAGATATTCCACATTGCACCTTTAATGCCACTACATATAAAAATACTTCATTATGCTTTACAGCACTTAAAGCAGCTTTCTTGTCTCTTCTCTGCAGCTTGCTGTGTCTCCATGGTGTGCTCGTACTACTTGAGAGCTTGGATTGCTCTCCGCTGGGCACAGAGGGCGACGTCCTCATGACCCATTTATGACTGCTGCCAGAAATCATGTCAGCTGCCATGCCACACGCTGCAATTTAATACAACTGTCTTCTGTTAATAAATTAAATATGCAAAACCAGAATTAAATCAAATTAAATCTCCCAAGACTTACATTTTTCCTTAATGGCCCTTTTAAAGAGTGTTTATTGAACACATTTGAGGACGTCCCCACAGGCAAAGCACTCGCAAAACTGGAATTTCTCCACGACGTAATGAGACTGACAATAAAAAATAACTTTTTTAGACTTTAATCACTTTAAATCTCTCCAATGAAACACACGTTTAATAGTCTAGACTGCATATGTGTGTATTTTATAGGATTAATGTGAATGATCATTTATGAAAGAGCCGTTTGACAAGCTGAGGGTTGAAGTCAGGGACCAGAAGCTGGAAGGAGCCAACTCAGGGTGCGTGGATGCTGAGATAGAGTGACGTGACCTGATGCACGTTGCACGACGTGTTTTAAAGACTTTTTATAAGCTTGCATGTTTTGATGCACGCTTACACCACCAGTGTGACATTTGCCTTGATGATGTCACAGGAGGGACTTGAAGAGTCTGGAAAGGTGCCCACTGTTGAGGGGTCTGACAGCCCCCTTATGTTGGGTATCGTTTCCCTCTAGAGAAGAGCGAACTGACCCAAATACATTTTATTTACAGATTAGGATATTTATTAAGGGCTCTGGAAACCATAAAAACCTGCCAATCAGTGTGTAGCCCCGCCCTAAAGCATCCCCTGCTTTATGGTCTGTTTGACTCTAAATGGAGCATCATTTACTAAATGAACATCATGCTGTATTGAAGAAGACTTGAAACTAGAGATTGAGACCATAAACTCATGTTTACAATGTTTACTGAGGGAATAAATCAAGAGAGAAGTAGAGTCATTTTCTCATAGACTTCTATACAACCAGAGGAGTCGCCCCCTGGTGGACACTAGAGAGAATGCAGCTTTAAGACATGAAGCTTTGACTTCAATTTTCAGAAACGGAGATCCAGACTGATGGATGGATGTCATGATATTATTTGTCAGAAGTGGTTGGCACTAGGTTTTGTAGGCGCATGTCATATTTTGTTTGATGATTAGATTTTGAAACAAAAATACAAAGAAATAGATTTTTACTTTTGCATATATTGTTGTTAAATATGTGCACAATTTGACCAGTGATGTGATTCAAAGGGTTTAAACCAACTTAACTCAACAAATACGATTGAATGTGTTCATATGTGAACATAATTATAGTTGTAAAATGGACAGTTTGAGACTAAAAGCAAAAAAAGCTTTGTTATAAATGTAACGTTAACCTGTAGTAGTCTGCTGTCGGGCCTCTCATCGAACTTGTCCCCCCTAAAAACGTCACTAACCACTCACACATTCCCCTGGCACTCTAACGGTTTCCTCTGCAGCTCTCGAGTGACAAACATGGCTTCGCCCTCGGATCACAAGCAGCAATCATATCAATCATCTCAAGCACTCTGATATCTGCGGTGTTTATCTTCACAAGCAAACAGCTTTGAGTTTTTTTCTTGACGGCAGCACGGAGACATGCAGCTGGAGAGCCAGAGAGCGGATCTGCCAGGGACAGACTTTTTAATGGGAGCCTCCGAAAAAATGAAAATACGAGAAGCTGGGGAAATATCACAGAGCAGATTAGAAATTTGAAACTGCAGCTGCTGGTTTGCACATGTTGGAAGTGATTTACTTCTTGGTGGAAACGAGCAGCGCAGTGGAGTGATAGATGTGTCTTCTACACAGAACGACAGAGTTAACGACAGAACATTCCTAGTTATTAACACCCCGTGTTTCCTCAGAAAACAACCAGAATAAGTAACCTGCCATCCATAACTGCTCGCTTTTAAAGTAACACCAGCAGCGCTTTGTTCTAGCTTACAGTGCTCTGTAATTAATACAAACAATAAAGTCACATTCCAGCAGAAGAGATGAGTAAGCCAGATAATTATTGCAGTGATCCACCGAAAACATCTATTGCTGAGGTAAGATAATATCATGCTAAACACTGCAATTATAAAACTTTTCTTTTTATCTGAGACGGATGCTTTTTACACACTACAAGTTGTTTTTTTTCAAGCTGGATGTGCTACTGGAAAGTTCTGTCCTCCAATTTTGAACATTTGAAAGTGCTTGTAGGGAATAAAAGGGGGCCCAACATGTTTGAATCCAGCTCATTGTCTTTGTTCAAAAACAAGACAATGAAACACATTTTTAAAGGGTAGGGTTGGCGTTATTCTTCGATTTTAACGTTGGTTTCTAACAAAGATGCAAATGTTTTTAAAATGAAAAGAAAGGCTGCAAATATGTTTTTCGTTTTCTAAAAAGGCTCACTAATTTTTTTGAAACAGCTGGACACTAACAGAAGGTAAGAAATTGAGAATTTGTTGGGGACTATTTTCAGACAGGGATTACTACACAGTTTGATTTTCAGCAGCAGGGTGATGTGGGGGTAACAAAAATTCAAATAAATTTTAAAAACTGTTTACAGTCCATGTTCACTGTGAATAAAGAACGACAAAGTCCTTCTTAGGAAGGATATCAGGGTGGACGGTAGACTTTCACCCAGGAGACCGCTGTTTGGAAAACTTAGTTCTGTTTCGTAACTTTTGCTTAACAAACGCAAGTTACACAACAACACATTATTGTTATTTTAGTGAACAAAAGTACTTATTTTAACCCAAACCAAAATCTTTTCCAAAACCTAACCGAGTACTTTTGTTGCGTAAGTAAGCCGACATTGGAAGTTTATTTTGAAAAGACGCTATGCACACAACAAGTGGATACTGACACGCCGTCCCTGGGTGAAACCTTGTTGCAATGTCTCAGAGAAAAACCCTACTAAAACATGTTGACCTTTTCATTGCAGATGTTTAAAAACCAGAAATCCGAGCATCTGATGAAGTCCTCTTTGAGTCATTGGCATTGGTCAATAAACCCATGAAAGCATAGCAGATACTGTATGAACATGACGAGGTGGTGACAGCCGTATTGCACTTCCCCTTTAAGGAAGTCTTTACCAGCTGGGGTTCTGGCTCGCTGAGGCCTTAGGGAGCGCAGAGGCAGAAAATTAAGTTTATTGTGACGCTACATGCCTGAACACGGGCATTATCTTTCCGTTTCTTCCTCACATTCAGCGGCTGCCCAGACCTGTGTGGCAGAAATGCACTGGGGGAGGACTCAAACATTTTCTCTCTCCGTCTGTGAACTACAGAGACGCCGCTCCCACCGCTCCCACCTTAGAAAGCTCCGGCCTTTTTTCTTTTACTCTGAGGACCCGGCGTGATGAATAGCTGCAGTGGATCTTAAACTAGGCCTCAGTACACAGTTATCTCCTCACCACCTCTACGTGCGAAAAAACACACAAATATAAATAATAAATCATTGGTGATGTGTGATAATGTAACCTCTCAAATATGAAGAGTAGTGAGTCAGGGAGCTTATCAGTTAATTAGGAATTGATGCCATGGGGTTGGTGTGTAGAAACTCAGATGGGATTACTCCAACCATGCCTCAAAAGCATCATCTTGTCCAACGCTCTCACTTCTCCATTAGCTTTGTAAATAACTATATTTAGTGAATATCAAACCTAAAAGCAGTGCTTTTTAACCCCAAATGTAATGCTTTCATAATACCAAATTTAAAACCATGACTGACAAATATTGCAAGATCTTTGTGCTTAGCGGACAGGACAATCTTAGATTTCTAATGTTCCTGATATCTCATACAAATTGAAACTGAAATTCATGCTCTGATGAAGTATAAATTGGGTTTATCACAATCTGGGTCTTATTTTTGTAGCTTTTTTGTACCATCACTCTGTGTGTAATAATTAAAAGATAAGGATTATCACATTGCCGATGGGCATATATTACATTTAAACTCATGCTTCTTGCCAGGTCAGACCTCATAACAGTGATGTCACCGTGTGCTCAGATCCCAGCATTCATTTTTTAGTACATAAACATCGTGGTCAAAACTAAAGGATATAATAAGCCAGAACTGTCCATTAAACGAGCTAAACACACTCAGGTTCTGTCCTAAAGTAACATCACTGATGGCATAAAGACATAACTTTAAAAAGAAAGTGTTTTTTTGTCATTCTTGCCAATTAATTTGGAACATTTTTACAACGCTTTTACAAGAGAACTAATGCCAGAATCATTAAAAATGTCCTTCCCTTTGGGGTGAATATCAGTTACTAATTACAACCCTTCTCCTTCACTCATCATGAAAGGTCAAACTCGATGCAGCACGCCAACGAAAAGAGATTTGATGCGAAATTGATCATCGCCTGAGCAAATCCTTGAATTTACCCTTTTCTGAGCTCCACCAAACACTCCCCTCTCTGGTTTGTGCATTTCATCAGGGGCCCGACTACATTTCCCTCGTGAAATTATCAAACGAAACGACCGAGACCTCCCTCTCTGTCTGCCAGGCCCAGACAGATTGGACTCCAGTGTTTGGCATTCACAGGCAGCGCGTTATGCTGCCGAGTGGGACGTCGTAAACAAACATTTGATCGCGGACGGCGGTGACAACAGCCCACGGAAAGCGAGAAACCCTGATGGATGGAGTTGTGCTTCACGGTTGTTCCTTTAGTGATGCCCAGACCAAGGCAGAAAAGTAAATAAACAACTAACATGTCAGCACTTGAATGTCTCAGAGGCATTAGCTGCACTCCCTTTTGCATTACAGCAGAAACGGGGCCCTCGCCCCAACAGCTAAATCTGGCCAGCAAAGCCCTTTTTCCTCCCCACACTCATCTGTAGGCAGAAGCTCCATTAGTTCCTCCGAGGCGGCACTTTACAGACAACCTGATCGCTCGTGCTACTGCGAACACAACAAACCCCGTTCCATGAAGATATGTATAATTCAGAATAAGTGCAGATTTCTTATTTGTCCTTGGCCAGCTGTGGATGTGGGGCTTTTATGTGCGCAATGACATGTGATTCAATTACATACTCCGCTGTGCTCGGCTTCAGCATGTGACGTTATGTTTATAGGGGCCACTTTGAACGCGGAAAAAAGGCTCGCTGCTTGTTTTCAGAAGGTCAGTGAACCGTTCACCTCGCAATCAAAACAAATGCTAAATCATTTCTCAACCAGTAAACCAGGAATAATTACAAAGGTAACGAGGTATCACCTGTATAACGGGTCCAGTTTCAGTCAGGGAGGTTTTATTTTCACTGACCATTCTACTAAAGAGTTGAAAGGATCCAACGATATATATGATCCTTGTATTATTTCGTTCCGTTGGTGGAGAGAAGCCAGAGCTGCCTTTTGTGCTGCATGATCAGCCAATCAGAGAGCATGGAAAGAGAAAGACAATGGAGAGAACTACTCTTGAGTTTTGTGTTTCCTGGTCGGCCTGTCAAATGTGTGATTGGGGCTGCAACTAATGATTATTTCATGACGATTAATCTGTCGATCACTTTCTCCAATAATAGTTTAGGTTGTTTGGTCTATAAAATGTCATGAAATGGTGAACAATGTCCATCATTGTTTCCGAAAGCCCAAGACGACGTCCTCAAACAAGCTCTCATTGAATCTTTTGGGTCACACTTCGCTACCCAATGCGTCAGGTTATAACGCTGTGAATTCAAACAACATTAAACAAAAATGAGGTTTTGGAAGAACATCAAGGATTGGTTTCAAGTCCAGAACACAAACCTCACTAATGTAACTTCTAAATAACACAACAACACTTTTGGACACGAACATCGCTCTACTGGTTGAAGGTCCTGGGTTTGTTTCACCCATCCACCATGCATGTCTTTATACTACATCATCACACTCCTGGAGCATTTTCTCTGAGTCTAATAACGACACGGATGTTTTCATCTTGTTGTTACTAAAGAAAGTCTCGTGCAGTCGGCATCAAGACAACAAGTTCAGTGACAAAACCTGGATAGTTGACGCCCTGGGAGAACGAGCTGTTCAAATGTTTCAAAGATATTCAGTTTACTGCCACAGAGTAAAGAAACCAGAACATATGCACATGTAAGAAGCTGGAATGATATCATTTTTTCTTAAATAAATTACTACGGATTCATTAATTATCTAAATTGTCGGCATTTAATTTCACGATTGACGACTAAATGATTAATCGATTAATTGGTGCAGATCAACCTCCAAACCTTCTGCTACATCCAGTTTACAGTTTATTTGGGACTTAAGAGTGAAAATAGTCAACCAAAACCAAAGATGATCAATTGAAAATGCAAAACATAAAGATGTCACAGTGTTGTGACATTTTGACAAGTTTGACAGTTGACGGTGTTTTGAGAATGCAGTGCAGAGACGCAGCTGTAATGAGCGCCTGACACGAATGTTGATGCCTAACGCAAAAAAAATAAAAGTTTTATTTTGTTCTGTGTGTGTGTAAAGCTCCACAATTCCATCTCTAATGTGTATGCATGATGACAAACCCCCAGCACCTCATGGGTCCCCTAAGATCCCATAACATAACTCACTAGCTTCTACATGAGCACACAGCTCAGTGATGCTTGGCCTCAGCAGACAACAACAACAAAACATCTCATGCAATGCGCCCGTCTTTATGGCCCTGAGACAAGAGAGGTGTCAGTGTCACTACGAGGGCTGCACAGTCAGTCATGAAGACCGGAGCGGCCATCATCCCAGATGTTCACTTAGCAGCCTGATGCAAAAAGACACAACGCTCATTACGAGAGTCAGACCAAAATTTCTCTCCAGTTGTTTCTGAGTGAAATAATACAAATACAAAAAAATAGGCAACAATGTGCACCACAGTGGTCAGCATTCAGCCGGACGATTCAGTGGAGGAGAATAAATGGAGTGGAAAGCAGCAAAATCACTGCATGGATAGATACTCATAACTACTGATTTAATAAGGCGACATTTAGACATTTCTTGTTTCTGTGCAACGATAGCAACAGAGACAGAGAGACGATGTTTTGTAAATGAAAATGAAAAGCAGAATGTTTTTTTTGGAGGCTTCAGTGCTGTCTGTTGCTATGGAAAAGACCTAGACAATATAATTACAGTGTACAGGAGAGAGGGGTTTACAGAGGCTCAGCTAGTTTGGTTTATCTTAGAAGTTTAACTGTCAGTTGTGTTCCTACTTGCTTTCTGGCTTCCCACTCCGAAACTCAATTACAGGCCTTAAAACAGAGGCTGTTTGTCTCCGCAGCAGATGAAAGGGGTTCTGGGAGTCTTGTGTTGGGTTTTAGCTTAAAAGGGTTGAGGGGTTTTCGAAGTCTCTCACACGGGCATTTCCAAACTGCTGTGTGCAATCCGTGCATATGGACCAAAGGCACTGTGGGTATTCATTTGCAGCCTTTGACACCATTGATTTGGGGGAAAGTGTGTATTTGTGTATGTGTGTAACTAATGACAGAAAGAGGTGACACCAGGAGACGTAACACCTTACATTTTCATTTTATACCATATATATTGTCCGTAACACATTCAAACAATGTGATTCTATTATAATCATCATTTCCTATGACTGCCACAAGAAATGGGTGGTCTAGATTTCACGTAAGAAATGTTAAAGTGAGGATGCTAGAAATCCAACACACAGGATGGAGGAGAAATGTGACGTTGATAATCTAGATGGTTAGGAGCTACTCTTCGGGGAATCAAAAACTGTCTGAAGATTTAATTATTTTCAAATACATGTGAATTAATTCCCCAGTTGACCAGACATTTTAGACGTGGGGTCCTAAAGTTTTATGTAAAAACAATATGCTCTCAAAATGAACGTCAATGTACAACGCAATCGGAAAATGAACTTTCATGCATTATATCCTCAGCTGATAGGGAAGAAATATGCATAAACATTCA